>NW_016108027.1:589825-614584 GCF_001604975.1 Cebus imitator
TTCACCATGTTGACCAGGATGGTCTTGATCTCTTGACCTCATGATCCACCCGCCTCCGCCTCCCAAAGTGCTGGGATTACAGGCATGAATCCTAGTACTTTGAGAGACTGGTGGGCAGATTGTGTGAGCCCAGTCGTTTAAGACCAGCCTGAGCAAAATGATGAAACCCCCACTCTACAAAAAATACAAAAATTAGCCGGGCATGGTGGTGTGCACCTGTGATCCCAGCTACTCAGGAGGCTGAGCTGAGAGGATCACTTGAACCCTGGAGGTCAAGGCCGCAGTGACCCTTACTTGCACCACTGCAATCCAGCCCAGGCGATGGAGTGAGACCCTCTTTCAAACAACAACAATCCCATAGAGTCTTAAAATTGGAAGGAAACTCCAGCCAATATAATAAATAACCACAAATCACAGTGACTTAACATAAGAAAAGTTTACTTCTTGCTAATACAAAGTCCAGTTGGGTATTCATGTCACTTCCTATGCAGTTTAAACTTTTCTACCTTGTGGCTTTGCCATCCCCTAGTGACCCTTCAGTCTTCTTCTGGATCCCCCAAACTTATCTAGCCAAGAGAGAGAATGTGGAGGGTTGCAATGTTGTTTTTAGGCTCCAGAACAGAAAGTAGTGCACATTACTTCCAACCATATCATATTCAGAGTTCATCACATGACAAAAGTAATATCAAGGAAGGTTGCATAAAGTAGAGGAACACATAGATATGGGTGAAAACTGGCTGTCCCAATAGCAGCCATTTAGTCCTAACTGATGTAGGAATACCTCTGGGAGCATCTCTAAGAATATTGTCTACAAGAGTGTTCTATGACAATGGAGAACACATTATATCCACAAGGCATCCTATTCAATTATTGTATAATTATTGTCATCAGAAAGTTCCCTTTATGCTAAACTATAATCTCACTCTTGTGGCAAGACAGAGTAAACCTATTTTTCTTCTATATAGTCCTTCAAATATTTAAATAAATTAGCAGGATCCCTCCAGCATCTTATATTCTCTAAGATAAATATTTACAAATCTTGTTAATTTCTTTTTTCGTATATATATTATTGCACTTTAGGTTCTGGGGTACATGTGCAGAACATGCAGGATTGTTGCATAGGTACATACATGGCAACATGGTTTGTGCCTCCATCACTGTCACCTGTATCTGGCATTTCTCCCCATGTTATTCCTCCCCAACTCCCTACCCCCTGCTGTCCCTCCCCTAGTCCCCGCTAACAGACCCCAGTGTGTGATGCTCCCCTCTCTGTGTTCATATGTTCTCATTGTTCAACACCCTCCTATGAGTGAGAACATGCACTGTTTGATTTTCTGTTCTTGTGTCAGAATGATGGTTTCCAGATTCATCTATGTCCCTACAAGGGACACAAACTCATCGTTTTTCATGGCTGCATAGAATTCCATGGTGTATATGTAACACATTTTCCTTGTCCAGTCTATCATCAATGGGCATTTGGGTTGGTTCCAGGTTTTTGCTATTGTAAACAGTGCTGCAGTGAACATACTTGTGCATGTGTCTTTATAATAGAACGGTTTATAATCCTTTGGATATATACCCAGTAATGGGATTGCTGAGTCAAATGGAATTTCCATTTCTAGGTCCTTGAGGAATTGCCACATTGTCTTCCATAATGGTTGAACTAATTTACACTCCCACCAACAGTGTTAAAATGTTCCTGTTTCTCCACATCCTCTCCAGCATCTGTTGTCTCCAGATTTTTCAATGATTGCCATTCTAACTGGCGTGAGATGGTATCTCAATGTGGTTTTGATTTGCATTTCTCTAATGACCAGTGATGATGAGTATTTTTTCATATGTTTTTTGGCCTCATATATGTCTTCTTTTGAAAAGTGTCTGTTCACATCCTTCACCAACTTTTGAATGGGTTTGTTTTTTTCTTGTAAATCTGTTTCAGTTCTTTGTAGATTCCGGATATTAGCCTTTTGTCAGATGGGTAGATTGCAAAAAGTTTTTCCCATTCTGTTGGTTCCTGGTTCACTCTAACGATTGTTTCTTTTGCTGTACAGAGCTCTGGAGTTTAATTAGGTCCCATTTGTCTGTTTTGGCTTTTGTTGTCAATGCTTTTGGTGTTTTAGTCATGAAGTCCTTGCCTATGCCTATGTCCTGAATGGTTTTGTCTAGGTGTTCTTCTAGGGTTTTTATGGTGTTAGGTCTTGTCAAAGTCTTTTTAATCCATCTGGAGTTAATTTTAGTGTAAGGTGTCAGGAAGGGGTCTAGTTCCTGTTTTCTGCACATGGCTAGCCAGTTATTCCAACACCATTTATTAAAGAGGGAATCCTTTCCACATTGCTTGTTTATGTCAGGTTTGTTAAAGATCAGATGGCTGTAGATGTGTGGCATTGCCTCTGAGGCTTCTGTTCTGTTCCATTGGTCTATATCTCTGTTTTGGTACAAGTACCATGCTGTTTTGATTACTGTAGCCTTGTAGCATAGTTTGAAGCCTGGTAGCATAATGCCTCCAGCTTTGTTCTTTTTGCTTATAATTGATTTGGCTATGTGGACTCCCTTTTGGTTCCATATGAATTTTAAGGTGGTTTTTTTCAAGTTCTGTCAAGAGGGTCATAGGTAGCTTGATGAGGCTAGTGTTGAATCTATAAATTACTTTGGGCAGTATGGCAATTTTCACAATATTGATTCTTCCTAACCATGAGGATGGAATGTTTTTCTATCTGTTTGTGTCCTTTCTTATTTCCTTGAGCAGTGGTTTGTTGTTCTCCTTAAAGAGGTCCTTTACTTCCTTTGTTAGCTGTATTCCTAGGTATTTTATTCTCTTTGTAGCAATTATGAATGGCCGTTCATTCTTGATTTGGCTCTCTTTTAGGTCTGTTATTGGTGTACAGCAATGCTTGTGATTGCTGCACATGGATTCTGTATCCTGAGACTTTGCTAAAGTTGCTTATCAGTTTCAGGAGATTTTGGGCTGAGACAATGGGACCTTCTAAATATACAATCATGTTGTCTGCAAATAGAGATAATTTGACTTCCTCCTTTCCTAATTGAATACCCTGTATTTGTTTTCCTTGCTCGATTGCTCTGGCTCGAACTTCCAATATTATATTGAATAGGAGTGGCGAGAGAAGACATCCTTATCTAGTGCCAGATTTCAAAGGGAATGCTTCCAGTTTTTGCCCATTCAGTATGATATTAGCCATGGGTTTGTCATAAATAGCTTTTAGAATTTTGAGATATGTTCTGTCAATAACTAGTTTTTTGAGAGTTTTTAGCAGAAAGGACTATTGAATTTTGTCTAAGGCCTTCTCTGCACCTATTCAGATAATCATATGGTTTTTGTCTTTGATTCTGTTTATGTGGTAAATTACATTTATAGGCTTGCATATGTTGAACCAGCCTTGCATCCCTGGGATAAAGCCTACTTCGTCATTATGGATAAGCTTTCTGATGTGCTATTGCAATCAGTTTGCCAGTATTTTATTGAAGATTTTTGCATCTATGTTCATCATGGATATTGGCCTGAAGTTTTCTTTTCTTTTTGAGTCTCTACCAGGTTTTGGTATCAGGATGATGTTGGTCTCATAAAATGATTCGGGAAGGAGTCCCTCTTTTTGGATTGTTTGGAATAGTTTCAGAAGGAGTGGTACCAGTTCCTCTTTGTATGTCTGTACGTCTGGTAGAATTCAACTGTGAACCCATCTGGACCTGGGCTTTTTTTGGGTGGTAGGCTATTAATTGCTGCCTCAACTTCAGTCCTTGTTATTCATCTATTCAGGGTTTCAAGTTCTTCCTGGTTCAGGCTTGGGAGGGTGCAATTGTCCAGGAATTTATCCATTTCTTCCAGGTTTACTGGTTTATGTGCATAGAGCTGTTTGTAGTGATCTCTGATGGTAGTTTGTATTTCTGTGTAATTCATGGTGATATCCCCTTTATCATTTTTTATTGCATCTATTTGATTCTTCTCCCTTTTCTTTTTTATTAATCTGGCTAGTGGTCTGTTTTGTTGATCTTTTCAAAAAACCAGCTCCTGGATTTATTAACTTTTGAGGGTTTCTTATGTTTCTATCTCCTTCAGTTTTGCTCTGATCTTAGTTATTTCTTGTCTTCTTCTAGCTTTTGAGTTTTTTTGATCTTGCTCCTCTAGCTCTTTCAATTCTGATGATAGGGTGTCAATTTTAGATCTTTCCTTGTTTCTCCTGTGGGCATTTATTGCTATAAATTTTCCTCTAGAGACTGCTTTAAATGTGTCACAGAGATTCAGGTACATTGTGTCTTCATTCTCATTGCTTTCAAAGAACATCTTTATTTCTGCCTTCATTTCATTTTTTATCCAGTCAACATTCAATAGCCAGTTTTTCCACTTTCCATGATGTTGTACGGTTCTGAGTTAGTTTCTTAATCCTGAGTTCTAATTTGATTGCACTGTGGTCTGAGAGACTGTTAGTTATGATTTCCATTCTTTTGCATTTGCTGAGGAGTGATTTACTTCCAATTATACGGTCAATTTTAGAGTAGGTGTGATGCAGTGCTCAGAAGAATGTATATTCTGTGGATTTGGGGTGGAGAGTTCTCTAAATGTTTGTTAGGTTTTCTTGGTCCAGATATGAGTTCAAGTCCTGGATATCCTTGTTAATTTTCTGTCTCGTTAGTCTATCTAATATTGACAGTGGAGTGCTAAAGTCTCCCATTATTATTGTGTGGGAGTCTAAGTCTCTTTGTAGGTCATTAAGAACTTGCTTTCTGTATCTGGGTACTCCTGTATTGGGTAAATATATATT
Organism: Cebus imitator; assembly: GCF_001604975.1. Taxonomy (NCBI): domain Eukaryota; kingdom Metazoa; phylum Chordata; class Mammalia; order Primates; family Cebidae; genus Cebus; species Cebus imitator. The sequence continues at coordinate 594,601 of NW_016108027.1, forward strand.
TAAAATAATTAGCTCTTCTTGTTGCATTGATCCTTTTACCATTATGTAATGTCCTTCTTTGTCTCTTTTGATCTTTGTTGATTTAAAGTCTGTTTTGTCAGAGACTAGGATAGCAACTCCTGCTTTTTTTTTTTTAATTTTTTTGCTCTCCATTTTCTTGGTAGATCTTCCTCCATCCCTTTATTTTGAGCCTATGTGTATCCTTGCATGTGAGATGAGTTTCCTGGATACAGCACACTGATGGGTTTTGACTTTTTATCCAATTTGCCAGTATGTGTCTTTTGATTGGGGCATTTAGCCCATTTATATTTAAGGTTAATATTGTTATGTGTGAATTTGATCCTGCCATTTTGATGCTAGCTGGTTGTTTTGCCCATTAATTGACACAGTTTCTTCATTGTGTTGATGCTCTTTATCATTTGGTACATTTTTGGAGTGGCTGGTACTGGTTGTTCTTTTCTATCTTTAGTGCTTCTTTCAGGAGCTCTTGTAAGGCAGGACTGGTGGTGATGAAATCTTTCAGCAATTGCTTGTTTGTAAAGAATTTTACCTCTCCTTCGCTTATGAAGCTTAGTTTGGCTGGATATGAAATTCTTGGTTGAAAGTTCTTTTCTTTAAGGATGTTGAAAATTGGGCCCCACTCTCTTCTGGCTTGTGGGAAATGGGCTTCCCTTTGTGGGTAACCCAACCTTTCTCTCTTACTACCCTTAGAATTATTTCCTTCATTTCAACTTTGGTGAATCTGATGATTATGTGCCTTGGGGTTGCTCTTCTTAAGGAGTATCTTTGTGGTGTTCTCTGTATTTCCTGGACTTGAATGTTGGCCTGCCTTGCTAGGTTGGGAAAGTTCTTCTGGATAATATCCTGAAGAGTGTTTTCCAGCTTGGATTCATTCTCTTTGTCACATTCAGGTACTCCTATCAAACATAAATTAGATCTTTTCACATAATCCCATATTACATGGAGGATTTGTTCATTTCTTTTCACTCTTTTGTCTATAGTCTTGCCTTCTCATTTTATTTCATTGAGTTGATCTTCAATCTCTGATATCCTTTCTTCTACTTGGTCGATTCAGCTATTGAAACTTGTGTATGCTTCACGGAGTTCTCATGTTGTGTTTTTCAGCTCCATCAATTCACTTATATTCCTTTCTTTTTTGTCCATTCTCGTTAGCATTTCGTCAAATCTTTTTTCAACGTTCTTAGTTTCTTTGCATTGGGTTAGAACATGTTCTTTTAGCTCAGAGAAGTTTGTTATTACCCACTTTATGAAGCCTGTTTCTGTCAATTCATCAGACTCATTCTCTATCTAGCTTTGTTCCCTTGCTGGTGAGGAGTTGTGATTCCTTGGAGGAGGAGTGGCATTCTGGTTTTGGGTGTTTTCATCCTTTTTGTGCTGGTTTTTTCTCATCTTTGTGGATTTATCTACCTGTGGTCTTTGTAGTTGGTGACTTTCGGAGAGAGTCTCTGAGTGGACATCCTTTTTTGTTGATGATGAAGTTATTTCTTTCTGTTTTTTAGTTTTTTCTTCTAACAGTCAGGCCCCTCTGCTGTAGGACAGCTGGAGGTCCACTCCAGACTCTGCTTGACTGGGGATCACCCAAAGGGGCTGCAGAACAGTAAGACTTGCTGCCATTTTTTTCTTTTGTTATCTTTGTCCCAGAAGGGTACTTGCCAGATGTCAGCCTGAGCTCTCCTTTATGAGGTGTCTCTTTGTGTATATGGGGGTCAAGGAGCTGCTTGAGGAGACAGTCTGTGCCTTATAGGAGCTCAAGTGCTGAGCTGTGAGCTCTGTTGTTCTGTTCAGAGCTGCTGGGCAGGTATGTTAAAGTCTGCTGCTGTGGAACTCATGACTGCTTTTTTTCTCAGGTGCTCTGTCCTGGAAAGGTGGGGCTTTATTTATAAGTTCCTGATGTGCTGCTGCCTTTTTTCAGAGATGCCCTTCCCAGCGAGTAGGTAGCCTAGTCACAGTCTGCCAGCAGAGGCATTGCTGAGCTGCTGTGGACTCTGCCCAGTTGCTTTGTGAACTTCCTTGTGGTTTTGTTTATAGAGGTATAGTTAGAATTGCCTCAGTAATGGTGGTCTGCCTCAGTAATGGTGGACTGTGTCTGTAATGGCAGACTGCCTCGGTAATGGTGGATTGCCTCAGTAATGGCTGACTGCTTCAGTAGTGGTGGTCTGCCTTGGTAATGGCAGATGCCCTTCCCTGCACAGAGCTGGACCATCCTGGGTCCAGTTGTACTTGCTGTGAAACTCTCAATTCAGAGTGTTTCAGATTGCTGGTCTTTGTTTGGGTGGGACCCACCTGAGCCAGGTCTCCTGGCTCCTTGTTTCAGCCCCCTTTTTTTCAGTTGAATGGGCCACTCTGTCTCCCAGGCATTCCAGGCACCAGTTGAAATGACTGCCCAGATTTGTGTGAGATTTTGTGCAGAGACCCACGGCGCTGGCTGAAACAACCGTGCTGGAGACTCATGGTGCTTTTCTGCCAGGAAATCTCCTGGTCTGTGGGCAGTAAAAACTCATTTGGAAATGCAGTGATTACTCACCCTCTGCGTTCTTGCTGGGAACTGCACTCCAGAGCTGTTCCTATTCAGCCATCTTGCTTCTGGGATACTTTTTTTTTTTTTTGAGACGGAGTCTCATGCTGTCACTCAGGCTGTAGTGCAGTGGTATGATCTTTGTTCACTGCTATCTCAGCCTCCTGGGTTCAAGGAATTCTCCTACCTCAGCCTCCCAAGTAGCTGGGACTACAGGCATGCATCACCATGCCCAGCTAATTTTTTTGTATGGTTTTTTTATTAGAGATGGGGCTTCACCAGGATCTGCCCACTTCGGCCTCCCAAAGTGCTTGGATTACAGGCATGAGCCACTGCTCCTGGCCAGATAATTTCTTATAGGAACTATACACTATTATGGCTACCCTCTTGTGGATATACTTAATAAAGAGTGATAGTATACTTCTTAAAAATATGAGACCATATACCAGATGCGGCCTAACTCATCAATAATAAAATATTGACTTCCTGTATTCTAATCGCTATGTAAAATGAGATCATCTGTGTGAAGGCACATTTTACAATATGAAGCAGCACACTCATGGAAGGTATCATTATTATTATAAATGTAGTTTGGGATTGTGTGAGCTCATTCAGCAGCCACATCACACTGTTGGCTAGTATTTGAAACTTGTGGTCAGCTAACCACCCCAAACCTTTTTCATAGAAATTGCTACATGAAAAATCCCCATAATCATTCCTTCCATGGTCAGTAAAAAATATATTCATTTTTTGCCTCTGAGAAAATAGGCTTAATGGTGTCTAGATTTCTGGGGCTATGTACTAATTTAAAATTCTTGACAAGTTTTAGATCCTATCCACCTACACAAACCACTTTGACCAAAATCAGTGCTTTCTAAAAAAAAATTGCAAATTTAGTTAGCTAAGCATATTTTTTTTTTGTCTGTGTGACAACAGATACCTGATTTAAATTATTTTAAATCAATTTGTGGCATTGGTGTGGGAATGGCCTTAAACTTTTGATTTTCTCTTTAGTAGCTAATGGTTTGTTTTCATTAACTACTCTCTGTGGTTAAGAACTGCACGGCTTTCTTAGAATTTTGCAAACAGAATGAGCAATTTATATTATACAGAAGTACAGAAACCATAAATAATGGCAGCCTTAAGATTGCATGATTAGTACAATTAGAGCAGATATATGGAAAAACATAACATTTCCATCATATTATTCTCCCTCTCTAGGAACGTTCTGGATCATTTACTACTCAAGCCCATAAATCAGAGCAATTTCTTAAACCCAAGATTAGCAGTCTATAATGAAAGGATCAGAATTTTTGTGAATGCAGTTTTTTAAATTATTGGCCTATTTTTACTCCTCCAAAAGTTCCCAGTTAATTAACTGGGCTACTTTAATCGGTGAACAGCTACTATATTACATAATGTTTGATGTATATTAACTCTCTTTGGTCTTGGTAGACCAGAATTTCCAATTATCTAAATAAGAGGAAAAAAAGAAGAAAGCTAGCTTTCTTATTGGATAGTAAAAAGTACACAACATTTGTGCTTGAATCAAAATAAAATATTGACATATTTACCCCAAGGAGACAGTGGTGTACTCTATGTAAATGGACAACTATGACATACCCTCCCTTACCACATGTATGAGTGTCTTAGGGCTGCTGTAACAAAGTCCCACAAATGGGTAACTTAAAACATGTATTATATCACTGTTCTAGAAACTAGAAATCTGAAATCAGTTTGTCAGCTGAATTATTTCCTTCTGAAGGCAAAATGGGAGCATCTGTTCCATGTTTCTCTTTGAGCTTCTGGTAGTTGCCAGCAATCCCTGATGTGCCTTGACTCATAGATGCATTGCTTAGATCTCTGTCATCATATGGTGTTTTATTTTTGTTTGTGTCTCCTTTTGTCTTCAAATTTCACTCTTCTTGTAATATCACCAATCATTGGATTATAGGGCTCACCCTAACCCAATATCACCTCATTGTAACTCTGTGAAGACCTTATTCCCAAATAAAGCCACATTCGCAAGTACCCGGGGTTAGAGACATAACTTCTGGAGGGGACTCAATTCAAGTCACATACCTACTTACATGGAAATCTGTATGATAGTGAACATCTGGATGAGAAGTAAAACCTTCAGTCTCAACATAAGAAGTTTGCTGAGCTAAAATTTGAATGCCTGGATGTTTAAGTTTTCATATCATTGGACCTCCTGGAAAGATAGAGACACTGTTTGACAAACACATAGGCAGGATTCATGCAGATCTTAAAAAGGAAGTCCTATATAAAGCTGGCTATGACCTGTGTATTGATTCTACAAGTCTCACTTACCAAGTCCAAGAGAGGAAATCCCTCCGTATAACTGAAGCTTCTTTCAAAATTGGGCCTTATTTGAAGTATTATTTTTTCCCTATCATCTTAGGGCCATAAGGGCTTACTCATTTTATGACAGAAATATTTCTTCATCATCTGGACAATTTTGAGGTCCTGATGTGTTTATGGAGTTTGTATTTATGGAGTAATATCAGTTTATAGATCAGAAAAAAATGAATAAAATAATTTCATTATAACAGAATACTGAGGATAACAAGATCTACTCACTATAATCTTAAGAGTTTGTGTACAAATCACAGAAGTAGTATGGTAAGCGGGTACAATTTCAGGGTTATATTCCTTTCTTACCTTAGCCAAACAAATTGTGAGGGAAATAAGTAGTTTGGGAAGTAGAGCAAAATAGCTGACATACATCTTTTGCTTTCTTGTATGTAGATTATAGATAATTATAAATTTAGTTTCTAGATTCTTCCTGCATAAGAGTGATGCCACCAGAATATCTTTAAGTCCATACATATAAGGCAACCCATGTCTTCCTTTCAGCATCCATGGCAGTGAAGATGCCATATACAGTCAATATAAATAATATACAATTAAGATAATAGACAATCAAAAAGTACTGAATAAATCAGTGTAATGTAACTATGCCTCAGTAAATAGAGGTATAGCATACAAGTCTGTTGTGATCCCTGTGTCCTTAGTGCTGGTATCGTATTGTGGGATGGTTTAGTTTTTGTTCTGTCCAGAGTTGTAAATTGACCCTACACTCCCTTCCTTACCTGAGGATATTCCCTAATGTCCACAAATATGGCCTTTAACAATGTACACTAATCTCCATAAATTTTAAATAGCATTTCATACACATAGATAATTTAAGCAAAGGTCCATGAGATTTAACTGATTTAACAAACATTTATCAAGTGCTAATGATGTACCAGGCACTATTATAAACACTGAAATATAAGACAGACATGGTTTCTTCCCTCATAGTGATTACTGTCTAGCAGGGGAGACAGAGATTAAGTAAATTAACCTACCATTTTTCATAAATATAAAATTACAAATTGTTGTAAGGATTATGAATGGAAAGAAGATAGAACATCTATTAGATTGTGAATGAGTAGAAATGCATAGTTTTAGAAAGTTCATAAGGTAAGAGTTAAAAGATGAGAAGGAGGCATCGTGTTAAAATTAAGAAAAAATATGCTTCAAGTAGGCAAGATAGTATATATTAAGGTCTTGCAGAAGGAAAAAAATGTTGAGAATATTTGAGAGACTTCATTTAAGTCCAGTGTAGCTAAAGATTGCCATCTGGGAAGATGGAGATAGGAGTGATGTGAAGTGACATCAAAGAGGTAAGGAGTAGTCATATCATGCCAAACATCACAGGAGGGTTCTAATTAAAGAAGTTTTCATGATGTAATTTATATACATTTATACTTTCTAACTTTTTATTTTGAAATAATTGTAGACTTACATAAATGTTGCCAAACTATCACAGAGATTTCCTATATACCTTTTCAACCAGCCACTTTTTATGAGGCCCCTGGTAAAAAGAATACTTCAGTATTTCAGGCAAAAGCTGAAGACAATTCAGTCTAAAGTGTTGGTGGAGATAGTAAAAAGTGATTGATTGTTTGGGATAGGTAAGATTAATAGCACTTCCCTGAAATTAACCTGCTATGCCTCAGACACTGTATTGAGAGCTGGAAATGCAGTAGCAAGCCAAAAAGACATGTTTCTTGTCTTTAAGAAGCTTGTAGTCTAGCAGACTTGGCAATGGATTGGATATGGGTAGGTGAGAAAGAGTAGGTGTAAGAAAGTCTTTCAGGTCACTGAACAACTGAGTGAGTAAAGATACTATTTACTAAAGTGGTTATTTCAGTTACCTATTACTCTATAATACCCTATCCCCAAATGGTGGCTTAAAAGATCAGTGATTTATTATTTCTCATGATGCCTTGGGTATCCAGGTGGTTCTCTTGTTGCACATGATTTTGACTGTGGTCACTCATGCAGCTCCATCCAACTGCGAGCTTGGCTGGGCCTGGAAAAACCCATTACTCACATCCTTGGGCCTGGATGTTGACCTTTGACAGAAGCAGTTAATTTTTTCTCCATGTGGTTTCTCTTTCCACACAATATTTTATTATGCACTCTGTAGTGCAAGCTTCTTTACTATCGCTTTCTTCTAAGACAGTGAGAAGATGCCAGACCTCTTAAAGACTAGGCCTGGATAGGTATCACTTTGTCTGCATTCTGTTGGTAAAAGCAACTCACAATGCCAGCCCAAATTTAAGGAGAATTGAAATTGGTTTCACCTCTCTAAAGGAGGAGCCACAATCTAACCATGGGCCTAGTATGCCAATAACCATGGTTGTTGGCAATTTTTGGAAACAATATATCAAGGTGGAAAAGTCTGAAAAAAGGTGGGGATCATAAATCATAAGATCAAATGAGAGGTCAGAATATTTCAAACTAAGGGGCTCTTAAGAGAACTTCTGGTCCAACCACATTTATTTACACATGAGAAAATTCAAGCCCAGAGAAAAAACATGACCTATTTAAGATCATACATCTACTTACTACATAGTATCCCAGTTACAGTAATCCCAAATCAGCTAGTGTTTTTTAGACTACATTTCTGCTCCCTCTTTATGTAACAAATTATAATCTATTCTTGAATTTCCCTCTTTCTTTCAAAATTTTCAAGCTAACATTTGAATGAAACCCAGGGAACCTCATGGATTTCTTATGCCTGTAGAAGAATAAGTAAATGGAGCACCGTCTTAGGAAACCAAGAAAGAAATTGAGCTCTGGCTATGTTTTATTCCTAGTGTCTGTTTCCCAAATGGATTCATGTTGTGCCATTTTATGTTATTCTTACTATGTTAGGAGAATGAGTTGTTTGAATTTGAATGCCTCATATATTCTGTAAATTACAAATAGCAACATTAGGCTCTACTATTTTGACCTTTTCGACAACATATAATTTTCAGAGTATGCCATTGCATGTCTCTTGTTTATGGCCTCAGTGAACTGTAGAAAAGAGGTGGCATGGCCATCAAGACAAAATATACAATACTGAGAAGGTCAAAATAATGTATCATAAGACTATTTTTCAAAGCAAGGATTAAAATTAAGATAAATCTATCTTATTACTCCCTTCCCCCTCCCATCATACACACAGAAGCAAATGTGATTTAAAAGGCTGTGCATAAGATGATGACAGTGTGGAGGGCAGAAATGAACAATATAATGGCTAAAGTTGTACTTTATTTTAAACTTCATTTTGAAAAGGAATTATACTATGTAGAAGGAGATTCTAGATCCACCTTACAAATAGGTTTAATAGTGTTACATTTATCAGCCTTAGTCTTGAAACTTTCTCAGGGATGTCTAATTATCTAAATTTTCTAAAATTTTAACTGCAAATTTAATTTTAATTTATTTTGATGTTAATATTGAAAAATTAATTACCATATACTTAGGAGATGAACAGTTTATATCCAGAAATCAAAATAATTGTAGGCTTGAAACTTTGCCAAAGTTAAAAATCATTACCTATTACAGTGGCTTTCTCCTTTTAGTAGTGGAGACATATCTACAAAAGCAATTTAGAGCCAAAGCCCTATATGAAAACATATTGAGGGGAAACCGCTTTATGAAGGAGAAAATCCCTAATGAGGTCCCCATCCCATTAGGCCCCAGCTACTGCAATAGATCTAAAGCTCTTCAGAATGGATTTTGAAAACCTCTGTTCTGTTGCAATATATAGCTGCCTAAAAGAGCAACTGACCTTCTACCAAGTAAACCTTGGTTATTTTGCCCCAAGGAAGAATGAAACCCAGGATCTCCCTGAGCACAGAAGAGAATTATTATTATTATTTAAAATTTCTTTTAAAGCCACTATAGCAATTTTGACAATACTAGGCCCATGGTTAGATTCCATTCAATACTTCAGAGCACTTACAAACCTCATTCTTCAACATTGGGATCCTTTTAAGTGATGATATTGCTAAAATTAGCATAAATAACTGGTTTTGGAAACAGTAACCAAAGCTAATGGCCATAAGTCATAGATGTATGGATAGATTATTCATACCACTTAGCCTTAATCATTAAATTCTTTCTCTTTTTATCAAAATCAATATGTAACTGTTTGAATTTCACATTGCCTTCACACTGCTACTTAAATATCATAAGGTTTATCTCAAGTAGTTAATATTTGACAGCTCTGAAAAATATAGTCCTCAGGTGATACTCTTAAGGCATAAGAAGTTGAAAAGAACAATTGTAAAGCCACCCACAGAAGGCTCTTCAGAAGCTGGCAGAAAGGAAAAAAAAATGAAAGCTTTTTTTTTCTTTTTATGATGACTTCTGTAAAGGAAGAAATGTGAACTTATCCATTCTTCTCTATGTTCAACAGTGGGAGCCTTATTCATTGATCAAGCACCAACATTTACAAATTCATTCTCAAAGCAGTGGGGGGAAGTATTGACTAGTAACTATGAATTAAATCAAAGTAAAACTACGGACAAATAATTAGCAAATTACCTTCTGTAGAGTGAATAATACTTCCTAAGTGTCAGGAGACAAACAATAAGATCCCTGCTGTGTCACAAAGAAGGTTGGCGATACTGGGAAGTGATTTACCTCTTTATCTCAGCCTTTACTTTCTAATCCATAAAACAGGGATTCATTCATTCACTTAACAGATATTTATTGACTACTTATATGTGTTAAGCACAATTCTAGGCATTGGAGATATAGCATTTAAAAAGACAGAAAAAAGTTTTTGCCCTTATGGAGCTTACATTTTAGTTGGGGGAAGAGACAATTATTACCACAAACAAATATATAAAATGTTCACAGATTCTAATAAAGTTCTATGAAGGAAAAAACCTATATGATAGAAAATAACAGGGTGAGGCTATTTCATATAAGATCATCAGAGAGAAGAAAAAAATAAAAAGATCATCAGAGAACATCTTACATAAGAAGTCACATTGATGCTGAGAACTAGGGTACGAATGAGCCAACCATGGAAAAAGCTTAAAGAACTTATGACAAAGGTTGACTTTCACTGGCCAACATGGCCAATATTATGGCCTAGGACAAATATGGGCATAGACTTGAGAGAAGACAATTGGCCTTTATAACAACTGGGCCCATGAAATTGGCTTCATTGGTAGCCTCTGGCTACCAGAAAATAAACAGAAATTTATCATGAGTTAACATGTTTTAAAATTTAAAAAATTATGTTCAGTTTCATAAGGTAAGACATATAAGTGCATGTATGTATGCTGGGTCCTTCCCACAGTGAGCAGTGATCAAGTAAGCAATGGAAAACATTGCGAAGGGGAGACCAATGATTAGATTTAGGTTGTAGCCACAGAATAGACCAATTGGACTGTTATCCAGTTGACCTTATTAGCACTGGACTGTAAAAGCAACTGGAACTAGGTGCCAAAAACCTTAGAGTAGTGTTTCCCTGTAATCCAGAAAGATACACTTAGAAGCAAGAGTTTTATTATCAACTAAATTTAGGAAAGACCTTACACCCTCTCTTTATCTTAGACACTTATAGTGAACATTGTTCCATCCACATCTCTGCAGCCAGGCATGGTGGTTCATGCCTGTAATCCTAGAACTTTGGGAGGCCAAAATGGGAGGATCATTTAAGACCAGGAGTTCAAGACCAATTTGAGCAGATTAGTGAGACCCATATCTCTACAAAACATTTCAAAATTAGTCTGGTATCCTGGTGTGTGCCTGTAGTTTCAGATACTTGGGAGGCTGAGGAGGGGGATGCGTAAGCCCTGGAGTTTGAGGCTGCATTCAGCTGTGATAGTGCCACTACACTCTAGCCTCGGTGATAGAATGAGACCCTGTCTCTTAAAAAAATAAAAATAAAAATTTAAAATAGTCTCTGCAGTATCATATAATAAAGAAACTGGTTGAACACTGTTTAATTCATCATTTCTGTATTTCAACATGGAATACTTTTCATGGTTGTGTGTGTGTGTGTGTGTGTGTGTGTACATGTTCTTGTGTGTATGTTTCTCTATGGGTGGCATGCATGTATATATGTACTGTATCCATGTTTATTCACCAACATTTCACTGAGCACACTGTATGAAAAGCTAGGTATGAATTTTAATAATGTGTGTGAAAACAAATGGATTAGATTCTGTCTTTGGTAGCATTGAACTGTACTCCATGTGGTGGATAGAATAATGCCTCCTCAACAGATGTCCACAGTCTAATCCCAGGAACCTGTGAGTATGTCACCTTACATGGCAAAAAGGAATTAAGATTGCAGCTGGAATTACCTTTTGTTATCTGAGTGGACATGGATTATAGGGGTACTTAAAAGTGAAAGAAAGAGGCAGAAGAATAGGTCAGAGTAATATGATGTCATGTCAGGACTGAACTTACTGACGCTGACTTTGAAGATGGAGGAAGGGGTTGCTAACCAAGGATTGTGGCAGCTACTAGAAGCTGGACAGGGCAAGGAAACAGATTGTTACCTGAAGTATCAAGAAAGAGATATAGCCCTGCCCCAATACTTGATTTTAGCCCCAGACCTGTGACCTCCAGAACTGTAAAATAATAAACTTGTGTTGTTTTGCCACTAAGTTTGTGACTTGCGTAGTAGCAACAGATAATAGATCTCATCTTGTGGGTAGGAATATGCTACACTGAAAAAGGAACCAACACCATATAGGGTACATTTAGTGGATTACTTTGTTGATATAACAAAGGAAATGTAGTTTCCTCAGCCACATTAACTAAGATACACTAGTGAAGTTGACCACTCACATTTACATTATGAATGCAAATCAAGATCTAATTAAGATTTATTAGGCAGGAAAATCATTTCACTTATCAGTATTTTCATATTTTTTTACTGATTCTGTTTAGCCAGCTCTTATGGTGGTCATACTGAAATAACTATTTTCTATCACATCAGTTTTGGACCTCCACAAGGACATCATGAGTATGAATGTCTATTTTTACACATTTCATTTCTGTAGCAAGTATTCTTGAGTCCTGCTTCTTGAAAACTGGAAGGAATTTTCTAGAAAGTTTTCTTCCTGTAGGCTATTTTGTGCTGTCCTATATATACAAAAAGAACTCTTATAGCCTTAGCCCCACTACGACATGTACTTTCAGTTTTTTTCTAGTCACAAAGAATTTTCTCTGATTTACCCACCCACGACATGTGTCCTCTCCATAATAAATAGCTAACATTTCATTGATCAATATAAGATTACAGATTGGGACAGTGATTTTGGGCATGGACCAGAAAGAAGCTGATTGGCCTTTAAAACCACTGGACCCATGAACTTGGCTTCATTAGTCACCAGATGAACTAAGAGGAAAAACAAATATTTCTACTTTAACTTTGAGAATGACTATCTTAGCATCTTCTAGTTAGCACAATGTTGACCAAGAGACGATTTCTCCCTTATATCAAACATCTTGAAATAAACATCCAAGTGGGTGAGACTTTGTTAATATCTAATGCTCAACTGAATGTTTTAAAAATAAAATATTTTGTGTTTTTTTTAAATTGAACTCCTCTCTATTTATATATTATAAACTACATTTATAGAAGTCCTTTTTCAAGTAGTTGGCTCCTTAAGTAATAGCTAGAGAGGAACTAAAAACTTGAGTAATGCCAAGTTTCAAATACTTTGTATGATACAAATACTTAACGATTCTAATTTCAAATTGTTAATGTATTTTATCCCTAATTTCAGTCCTACCATATGGCATTTCTGGGTGAAAAATGTCACAAGTAGCTTTAGTTTTTATGGATTATTAATATGTTCCAATTGAACAACCATTAAAGTAGGTATTGTAATTGGAAATAGGCCTTTCATCTCTCCTTTGCGGTTTCTTATTGAACTCTGGTCAGTGGTGAGAATGAGCTCTAGAATCTTTTGGTGAATTCTATTCCAACAGAGCTGGCTCTCTGAGTCATAAGAGGACATTTCTCTGATGTTTTCCTGTAGATAGGAAACCTTTTTCTGTATCTTTTGGAAACATAGAAGAGAAAGTGGTACTTAAACTGTGGCTTTTCTTTTATTTTCTTTTCTTTATCAAATCCCGTGAACTATTAGTAATCATATTCCTTGAACCAAAAATTAGAATGATTACCTAAATTGTTTTTCCCCTAATTTTTTATTTATGTGGAAAGTCTTACAAAAGTGTAAAAATTAAATCATATTTTGTTATATATTTAACATACCACATTTACTGATAAGAATAAAATTCATAAGATGAGGGCAGTTCCAGAAAAAATCAAGTAATAAGAGTAATCCTTCAAAGGAGTGTCAGACAATATCTGCAAATAATTCCGAGAAAAATAATCCAGCAATGCCAGATTTCTTTTTCTATATAATAAAATATAGTCAAAAGAACCAGATGACTGTATATTTTTTAACATTTTGGCCAGCCCTATATGAATTTATGGGTCTTTTCTAAAATAATGTGGACACAAACGAAACAAAAAACCAAGAGAGTAATCAATAATCTAGTGTTTATATAATTTGATATAATTACCTTATGTAATTTTTTTTTAATTGACCAAAATCCATCAATCAAAAAAAAAAAAAAACAAAAACCTGGATTTTCATGAACAAATGCTCTCAGAGGGAGGCCTACGCTAGGATGAATATCATTCTTGTCTGAAGTTTACTCTCCCCCCAAAATTGAAGCATCCCATTTTTCCTAAATGGTTCTATGGATAGTTTCTAAATCATTTATACTAATTCATTCAGGACCTGACATTTCCATTTAACTTCAGGGTTTGGATCACTTGCCATCCAGGATGAGATTATCACCTCTAAATTTACTCCTTGCCAGAAGCATCAATCTAGCACTTTTCTTGTCCTCTGCCCTCACTTAATTTCATTGAAGTATTAGGTTTTATAACAATCCTTTGTCATTGTTTATGGCATCTGTTAGGTGCTCTTTCAAAAATTCATGAAAATTTAAGAAGAAAGGAAACAAAGATATCTGACTTTTCTGCTGACAGTAACAGATGACTTTGGAATTAAGTGGCTGGCAACAGAACAGCTGGCAGGCATATGTATAACTTTTAATATTCTAGCTGTACCTAGATTGAAACCAGCAATTTTTAAAATTTAAGCTGACTTCATCAAGTCTAATTTAGTTTTTCTATCAGATCATGTGAAATGGCAGCAGAATAGGGAAGGCTGGTGTTCACCAAGTGAAGTCTGTGTGTTGTCAGAAAAGTGATGAGTCAAAAACAGCCTGGTTTTAACAAATGTCAGTCTATTACCAGTGGGTATTTTCTAAGAAAAATTGGTGTCTGGCTAATTTTCTACCTTGAAGGTTTGGCCAATTAACCAAAAACTCTCTGTCACTAGATAACAACCTAAAAAGCTACTTATCCCAGTTTTGGATTTACAAGCAACAAATGTTGAGTTTATTAAGTGCAGGAGAAGCAGCATGATCTAATGTAATCTAGATATGGGTGGGTCATCAAGAAACTGCATGTTTCCAACCCTGCTGAATCTTCAGCAAGTTGACAGACACATCCTTCTGTATCTTGGTTTACACTTTTACCAAATGGGGGCAGGAGGAATGCCTGTTAGGGCATGATTAAATAGAAAAAAACAAAAACTTCTATGTGGTAAAAGAAAAACTTTGAAGCAGATATAACAGAAGTCCAAAGACATAGAGTGTTATAAATAAGCATTATGTTATAAACCACAATACTAAGTGTAGTGAAGATATATAAGCAGTAATTTCCCAAATGTATGCAGATAGTCTAAGAAGCAAAAGTAGACAGTTAAAGGAGGTGCAGGAGGAGAAACTACTGTGGCCCAGTGAGATGGAGACAGCAACAAATTCAAGCAAAGGGTTAATAGCGGTTTTGCTTTACAGTTCTAGTTAACCAAGTTTCTTAAGGACCAGCGGCACCAGTAAGCCACTGTAAACAAAGGTTCTACTATTTTTAATGTGTTTAAAACATTAACTTTTGTCAGCCTTCAGAGCGGATCCAGCTAGATAAAATCAATGGAATAAAGTGAGGTGAGAGGGGAAAAAAAACCTTTACAACAGGAATAGAGGTAATGCGTAATTAGAACTTTATAAATTGTCTAGCACTATGAACATATCAGGAAGAAAATAAATAGCAATGATAATAATGCTACTCCTAGGTTCTGATCACAGGGTTTCTTTTCTTTGGGGACATCCATGGGTTTGTAGCCATTTCCATCTTCATAGCCCCTGGGATGTCAGAGAGTAAGTATGTTCACTGATCAAAACATCTATTTGCTGAAGACAGAACCACAGACCAAGACATTTCTGATAAGGTCCAAAGATGCTCATACTACAGTTCTTAACCATCTGGCAGTCACAGATCCTTTCGAGAATCTGATTGAAACTAAAGAAACTCTCTAAAGAAAATAATGTCTGTAAAATGAAAACTGTGCATATAATTTTAGGAGGTTCATGATAGCTTGAATCCCAGGCTAGAAACCTGCTTATCATTGCCCTACGCTCATATCTTCTTGTATGCTCATTTCCCAACTTCACCATTGAGGAGGAGGATCAGTGAAGATATTAAAGTTTTTTTCTGATATAGACACTTAGACCTTATTTATTTATTTTTTTAACCAACGGACAGGTCAGGAATTGGCAATATAGAACACAACTGGAATATAATTGATGGTGTTTCGGGAGCTCACTGGGGGCTGAAGTGGTTAGGGAACCTTCAGTAAGTCTCAAGGATATGAGCTGGGCTTCTATATTTGAAGCAGAAGAGATGGAAGAAAATACTTTCTCATGTTATTACATAAGACTATCCTGACTAGGTGAAAATAGGGGCGTGGTGGGAAAGAAAACCAGTAACTTTTGACTAGGAAGTGTTAGGGTGGAACAGCTATGACCTGAATCCCTTGACATCTGCTTTGTGGCTTTGCAACAGGAAAATAGATCTGGATTACTGATATAATTAAAAGAGAAAATACTGTATAGACCTGTAAGAAGTGCACCTTTATCCTTGTGACTTGGTTTAATATGTAATGAGAAGATTCTGGGCTGTGCTTGAATTCACAGAAAATTTATTCCTGAAGAAGTTGAATGGCTGTCAGAAGGGTTTAGAAGTTTGTAAGGTACAAAAAATGGGTTTCTGAGAGAAGATCAAAGCCAACAAGTCAGGAGAAGGAAGGAAGGGGATATGAATAAATAATAGATCAGCTCAGACGTTTCCTTTTGAATGTATAATTCAGGCTCTGGAGACAGCTGGTTGTGATGGTTTTCCCCAGCTGACCATGTTTTCACCAGTGCATATTGTTTTCTTAGACAGCAAATAAAGCTGCACAGCAGTAATTTGGCAAAAAGGAACTTTATTCCTTTTGCATTGGGCAGGAAATCTTCATTTAATCCATCATTCTGAAGTTGCTGCACTGTTTTTAAAAGTCACAGCAAGTTATTCAGGTTGCCTTTGACAGCAACCCCAAAACACAGGGAAGACTTTGCCCATGATTACAAGATGGCACGACATCTGGAGAAGCCAGGCATCATCCAGGTATTGGGTATCTAGGAAGTCAAACATGTGGATGCAATGAAATACTTTTAGGAGGCAGTGAAAGCACCTACTTAGAAATGATTTGGTTGACCTTTACAGTTTGCATGTGTATTTTTTATGCATGTCACATTTCTAATAAATGAAAATCTCTTTGAAAACAGAATCCATTTGATACCCCACTATACCAATTAGAGTGTCATGCACATAGGTGAAAACAAATAAATACAAGGGTGAGTAGTGATATTTAGGACAGATTTTAAAACACTTTTTAATACTTACTGTGTGCCAGCCCCATGCCTAGGATTACACAAAAAAAGTACATAGATGTTTTTTGCAAGGAACTCACATCAGAGTAGGTTATACAGACAAATAAAGTGCATAGTGAGTAATGTTGTGATAAGGACATGCACTGTTCTAAACAATTTTAGAGGAGGAGCAGCTAACTCAGTTTGGAGGATTGAACAGGAGTCAAGGTAGAGATCGGATGTTGTGAGACTAGCTAGGAGAGTTTTAGTCAGAGATTTAAAATCAGGCTCCAGATTTTGAGAACAGGGTGTTTTTCCACTAGACACAAGAATACGTTGTATAAGTTTATAGAAATAAAGGACAGACATGTTTTCAAAGTCAGTGTTGCCAGTAATTAAATAGGCATTATTTGTTCCTTTATAGACTTCAAGGTACCACACTAAGTGGTGGGAATGGAGCTGATAAGCAACATGAAGTGTCTGCAGATAATTTTATCAAGAAATTCGCTGTCAAGTATTAATAGAAAAGACAGTCCTACAAACAGCGATTAGATATACTACTGTAAACACAGTGATGAAGTTTTTCCCTAATACCAAATATATGTATGCAGATTTTTTGCTGGATGTTTCAATGTGGTGGTCCTCCTAGTATCTCTAGTTCGATTATAGTCAAAATTCTCATGACTAGCACTCAGAGTCTCCCAAAATCTCATTGAATATTGCCACTATTCTGTTCAGGCATTTATTCATTCTATAATGCAAATTTGAATGCTTGCTGTTTTCTACACTTGCTATATCATTTCCCACCAATGTGTGTATGTTCTTCCTGTTTCCTCTATTAGAACACCATTTCTACCATTTCTATCATTTCTGCATATTCAAATCTCACCCCAGACTTCAAGGACCCACTCAAAAGCCAGGAAATTTCTGATTTCCCACTCTGTCATTTCTAAAAAAAAAACAAAAAACTGAAAGTGACTGCTACTTCACTCAAGCTTTCATAGCATTTTTCTGTACTTCTCTCATATTAGAAAGAGAGATTTGGGTGTCATTTTTACAGAGATAACAACTGAAGCCTTAAACTAAAATGAAATTGCTAAAGGGCAAGGGAGAGAGATATAACAGAAGAATGTCAAACAGAGGTTAGGGAAATACACTTGGGGAGTTAAGGAGAAAAGGAGCCAGGGAAGAGGACAGATAAGTAGCAAAGAACTGAGAAAGAAAGAACAAGGAGAAAGGGATGCCTAATGGTGTTGAATAAGGCAAAAGCATCAAGAAAGATAAATGCGTAAATAATCAATATCTGTTGAATGGATGAAAGAATGAACAAGTAAAAGAAGTCATGAATGGAGAGGCCATTGGATTCGTCAGATAGGAGGTCTTTGGTGTTGAAAGAGTGCTGACTTGGAGAAATTTTGAGAGTAGAAGAAAATATAGGCTAGAGTCCTGGATCTTCTACTGTGTAGCTTTAAGCAAATGACCTATGTGAAACTCTTTTTCTGTGTCCAAAATGAAAGAAATACATGCAATTGCCTCCTTCACCTACATGCTGGGGATGAGAATACAAGCAAAAGAACCCAGCAAAAAGAAAGTGCTATACAAATGTAAGGTAGTATAATTAGCAACATTTAAAAGAGCTCCACAAATGAGAAGGCATTCAGTCATCAGTCCACAGAATTATTAGTAACAAAAAGTTTGCAGACATCAAGTTTACAGATGTCACGTTTTACTGTGCATCTGCTGGAATTGAGCTCAGGTATCATTATGTGTTAGATTTTATTTTTATCTAGGATCCCATTACAGAGCTTTGCAGCATATCTTGCTTTAGAAAATCAATTATTACATTTATTAAAAGAAGAAAAGAGATTTATCTTCTGTGAGTCTCTTTAGGATTGGTGTAGCTTTTCTCACCACCACTTGTAGAAATAGTAGTCATAGAACCAAAGTGTCTCAGACCAGCATTTCTCAGTCTCTGGGTTACCATATGCCAATGACACATTTCAAGTACTTGGTTACTAGTAAAAAATTATAAATAGATTCAACTATAACCCTATGATAACATCACCCACTGGCTTATATTTTGATCTAAATTCTTGAATGGGAAAGAAAGGTTAGTTTGTCAGGAATTGTTTATTATCTACAACTTGCCTTACCCTATGCTACCACCTAAGCACCTGTACATCTTTCACCATGAGTGCCCTAGTAGAGAAAAGATAAAGGATCAACTGTACTTTCAGAGATCATGTAGTCTTATCCTATCATTTACAGTTGAGGAAAATAAGGCCCAGAATAAGGGAGGGATTTTCCAAATAACACACAAGTAGCTAGAAGCAGGGGCAGGGTTAGAACACAGATCTTCTCATCCTAGTCCAAGGCCCTTTCCACCATATCACCTTTTCTCAAAGTGTGTGAATGTGCAATATGCTATACACACACACATATTCATGTACACATATATACATGCATATTTTGGGGAATAAATAAATCTAGACTATAGATCCTATACCATCCTCTTGAAGATTCTGTCAAGAAGTCTCCCCAGATATCTCCAACACAACTTGTAGATAAGACAAAGCAGAGTTTATTGCTTTGCTACCTCTTCAAAGCATTGACAGTGCTTCAGGGGGGGATGGTAAGAATATAATTTATTAAGAATTGGAAATTTGATGTAAGGCAGGTGTTTCAGTGCAGGAGCTGGACTGGGATTGGGTGACAATCATGATAAAGCAGCCCAGGACTGATGGAAGCAGCAAAGTGAGGATTTTGAAGGATAGATTCAAAGAATCTTAGGGCTCAAACAGTCTGTGGATGCTTTCCATTGAAGAGTTGATGGGTCTTTTGGGAATCTCCTCGTAATGAGCAATGAAACCATTTGCTTGGGTAGGACAGTTTGGGAAGAATAAAGAAACACTAATGAAAGGAGTGAAATAGCAAAGTCATGTTAGTATAGACACTAAGGTATGATTTTGGTTCTTATTGTCCAGGCTGAGTGTAGGAATTAACAGTTTGGGGTCTCAATTCACAATGTATATTAAAGCCCTAGAGAAGTCCTGCATTAGTTACATTTGTTTACCTCAGGCATTTTCAACACCTAACTGACCACAGAAACCTATTTTTCACTTTAAACACACTCTGGAAAACTCTGCATTCTATTTTGTTCTCTTTAAAATTGGTATTTTTGGGGGCTGGGCACAGTGGCTCCCGCCTGTAATCCCAGCACTTTGGGAGGCTGAGGCAGGCAGATCACGAGGTCAAGAGATCGAGACCATCCTGGCCAACATGGTGAAACCCCATCTC
>NW_016108028.1:0-16941 GCF_001604975.1 Cebus imitator
TCTTATAAACTTCTTTATTTTTTACATGTCTAATATTGTGTTCTAATTATCCACTTACATGTCTTTCTTTTCAAGTATACTTAGAATTCCCTAAGGATGAAAACTGTTTTACTTATTTATTTATATTTAACTCCAGCAACTACCTAGCACATGTTTATTACTTAGTAGAAACTCTAATAAAACAGTGGATGTATTGAATTAACTCTATCATGGTTACAGTGACTTAGCTTTCAAGCATCTTCTTGATGGGAGGGTACCTACTGGTGGGCATACTCATCCTTAAGGCTTTATTAACTGGTCTACCCCTTATGGCCCAGGCTTTTGGGCATCCCTTGGAAGTGGGAAACATGGCTCTGACTTCAAGTAAAATATATATATTATATATATACATACACACATATATATACACATATACATATATACATTGACGCACATATATCCATATATATATATATACACACACACACACACACACCCCCATATATACAGCCATATACATACATATGGCTGTAAATTCTTTAAATGGAACGCAATCTACATTAACAATAATACAGTCGAGAAATGACAAGGAATCTTCAAATGGAGAAAAGCAACTGAACTACACTACTTCATCCTGAGACTCTTTCCACGCCTTTGAATCTTCTTGCAGATTACTAATGCCTCATCACATCTGCCTCCGGGTTGCGAAGTTGTCTGTAAAAGTATACCTTTTCTTTGTGTCCAGTAGCACACTGGAAAAAGACTAGAAATTCAAACATGCCTTAACTAAATGACAAGGCATATCAAAAGGGAAACAAACAGAGTAACACAGACCTTGATTGGTTTATGCAAATTATAACTACCTCTCTCTTGCAGGCCCGATTTCATCTCTTGAAGACTTAGGCAAAGAGGGTGGCCAAGAGTTTCTAACTTTCAAGACACTGAGCTCTACTCCTTCAAATGCATACAATCCCTTCTTCTGGACCAGAAGTTGCCGTTTTGTTATAACAGCTCTTTTCTCATATTTTCAGCACCAAGTTTTTCTCATGCTGCCATCTCTATTATCCTCCATATCTCTCTTCTACTTTTAATATTTATTACACCAGTCCACCTAAACAATCCAGGATAATCTCTCATTTTAAAGTCAGATGGTCAGTGAACTTAATTTCATATACAACCTTAATTTCCTTTTGCCATGTAACAGGACATTTACAAGCTCCAGGACTGGAATGCAGGTATCTTTGGGAGCCCCTATTTTGTCTACCATAATAACTTTCTCAAAAAAAA
The DNA here is from genome assembly GCF_001604975.1 of Cebus imitator. Classification (NCBI taxonomy): domain Eukaryota; kingdom Metazoa; phylum Chordata; class Mammalia; order Primates; family Cebidae; genus Cebus; species Cebus imitator. Next base: position 1,267 of record NW_016108028.1, read on the forward strand.
GTAAACAGGAAGTAACTGTCAGAAGTTAGGAAATATTAGGGAGGAATGCATCATCTCCACTACTTCTGATATTTCCTTCCCTGGAGGAGCTCAGTAACTATAATTACGGCTTCTCTCGGCTCACAGGAGATGAAGTGGTTTATCTTATTGGTAAACTTAGGAAGAGTAAATTGGACATGCTTGTCTCAGAACCTTCCATTTTTCCTCTGGGGAGCAAACCACTTATGGAGAGCACACATTTCACTACTCCTCCAGGGACTCTACCCCAGCAAGCACAGGTTGGGGGTGAGGCTCACCCCAAACCTGGTCTTCCTGGGGTGGGGAGACAGAAAGAGAGCCTGCTAACTTGGAGACTTGGTATCATTTGGCTAACAAATCTAAAACCAAATCCTCCAATTTGGCCTCTATCAGTAAAAAGGGTGATATTTTGACCCCATCGTCCAACTCTTTTGTTTTATTCCTTACACTGTTTAAGAATCCAGGTACCTTCATTAAGACTCCATTACAAACCTCCAGAGAAAGCACTTACTATATATGATGCTGTTTATTTTTCCAGGACGCCTCATTTCTCCATACGTGATTGACTTTTGGGGGGACAGGGTCTTGCTCTGTCACCCAGGCTGGAGTGCAGTAGTGCGAATACAGCTTACTGCAGCCTCAATCTCCCAAGTTCCAGTGATCCTCCCACCTCAGCCTCCCAAGTAGTAGCTAGGACCACAGACGTGCCACCACATTCGGCTATTTTTTTTTTTTTTTGAGATACAGGGTTTTGCCATGTTGCCCAAGCTGGCCTCCAACTCCTGGGCTCACACCTCAGCCTCCCAAAGTGCTGGGATTAAAGGTGTGAGGCACCATACCTAGCAAGCTTGGTTTTCTTTTTGAGAACAGTTATCGTGGGAAACAGTACAGCACAGTGATGACGCATGTAGGTGGATTAAAATTGCCTTAGTTCAAATGCTGACTCCATCATTTACATGTCGTGTGATGTGTGGCAGGGTACTAAATCTTTTTTGTGCCTCTGCTTCTCACTTATAAAATGGGAATACTAATTCTTATTTCTTAGAGTGTGACTACTACTCCATCATATTTAGTATAGAAATACTAAAACAATTTTTTTCATCAAACAGGGTTCTCTGCAGCAGGGATTATGTCTTATTCAGTTTTGTGCCCTCAAGAACAGCACAGGGCCTAGCACAATAGAGATTAACACATGTTTGCTGTATGAATAAATGAAATGAAAAATGAAGCCAAAAACTAAGGTAAGAAAAATGTTCTGCCATATAGCACAATTTGCTTTACTAAACTTAAAAGCCTTTACAGGGCTTAATTTCCAGTTAGCCAGAAAGTCCATAAAACACATTTTTCAAATTAATGGAAAAGGCATTCTGTGCAATTTAGCATTGGAAACTATATTTCAAAAGTAATCCCAAAGCGTTTTCAGCTATTGCCTGAATCGATTATGAATCTTTGCTGCCCTCTAGTGGAGGAAAATGTGAAGCACACAAAGGTGTTAGTTGGCTGGCATATCTTTTTAAAAAATCAAAATTTTTCTACTCTATCTTATATGTTTTCAAAAAAAAGTTTCAAAACTTGCATTATTATCTCAGGTAATAAATTCTTTGCATTCATAATCTAGTCCCTTTGGGAAATCAAATTAAGTATAATGTTTCGCTTTTTTAAATTTGCCCCAGTTGTAACAAATTGCAAAATAAATAGGATATGAAAATTGGGGGGAAAAAGTCACAGGTGCAGAGTAACATTTAGAAATACTACAAATCGTAAGGGTACTTTCGTTCCACTGTTACTTAAATGTTTGTGGATAATCCCTCTGGTGTCTAACCTCAGATTTTAATCCAATTTCAGATCACAGAAGTTCTGCAGAGGAATCACAAAGAGTTCTCAATTCAATCCAGAAAATTTTCTGAGCTCTGAGAAGGCGCAAAAATTGGGAAAAGGAAGGTGAGTGTAGTATACCAAAATGAAAAATACCTCATCTCTGAATGATGGAAGGGACATGGACACAATACCACTAAGTAAAATGGAAAGCAAACTGTGAGAATATGATTCTATTGGTGATACAAATTCAGAGACATGGGAACACAGGGAAAGAAAGCTTGCTCTAAAAATGCTTCCTAAAGTAGATGGTAGATGAACAAGCTCTTTAAGGATACTTAAATTGTCAACAAAAATAAGTTATTTCAAATAGATGGGAAAAGGTGAACTACTACACATGAGCGGAAAAGTACAGCTTGGATTTTGGAAAAGATGACTAGTCAGATATGGCTGCAGTGGCAAATGTATTCGGAAATCAAATCAGAAATAAGGGCTAGTTCAAACTCATGGAGGGCCTCAAAATGCCATCAGGAAATCTGGACTTTGATCTATCTGCTTTGAAAAGTCATTGAAAATTTTACAAGAGGTCGCAAAAAGATCCATGGTTTTAGAAAGAAATATTTTGCTATATATTAGACCCTTCTCATCCACTGGTGATAAGAGCCGCAGTAGATGCGTGAAACTCTGGGTAGTACTGAACCCAACGTACACTGCATTTTCTCAGTCTGATAACTGAGACACCTACTAAGAAACTAATGGGTAGGCAGAGTGTACAGTGAGGATACGCTGGACAAAGGAATGATTCACATCCTGGGTGAGAGAGAGTGGGATGACATGAGATTTCATTATGCTACTCAGAGCTTCATGCAACTTAAAACATAAATTGTTTATTTCTGGAATTTTCCATTTAACAATTTTAGACTGCAATTGTGGGTAACTGAAACCGCAGAAAAGAAAAGTATGGATAAAGAGAAACTACTGTCGTTTAGAAGATAAATGGAAAAAGATAAAGCCTAAATTCAAGGAGATCAATTTGAAGGCCACTGATATCATCCAGAGAGAAAAATGTAAACCACAGCTGTAATAATGGCAATACAGAAAAAGACACAGATATAAGATGTTTGAGAAAGAGAACCAAAGTCACTCAACAGTGGATTGATGTGGAGTGTTGGACATGAGAAGGTCCTTAGAATAAGAGAATAAGGAAGTCTCTGAGGCTTTAAGTTGAGGCAGCTAGAAAGATTTTGAAGCCAGTGTGGCAGAGATCACAGAGATGAAGACAATTTCTCATTAATTCCCATACATTACCTACTTGCCACACATGGCTAAAGGACAAAATTGTTATAGTATTCACTGCTTGGAAATGTTTTAGTTTATTATTTAAATAAAGAGTAGGGAGATCAAAAATATGTGATGTCATACTCCAACTTATTTAAATTTACAACAAAAATCCAAAAGTCACATAATGCCTCTGTGTCTTAAGGTTTTCATTGGTAAAATAAAAGGGCTGGACCATGAGGAGTTTCTAAGGTCCATTTTAGACCTAAAGTTTATGATCTTGGGTCTTGTCATTAGTTAAGGATACGTGCTATAAGTTATATCCAGGGAGCGTCCGATAACCGGGTAGTCTAGAGTTTATGAAAGATATGGAAACTGTTCACAAATATGTAATATCTAAAGTAATGGAATGGGATTAGATAGAATTCTATAGAGGGAGATGAGAGATAAATCCTGAGGACAGATCCATGGAGAATCAGTATATCCTATCTTGTGGAATGCCACCTCTATCTATCCCGTTACCCAAGCTAGAAGAAACATAGATGTTGTCTTTGACTCCTTTCCCTTCCTTACTCTCATTCTAACACCAAATCCAACTGATAATACTTCCAATCCATCCACTTCTTTCCATGCCACTGCCATTTGTCTAACACGGGCTATCGTCATGTCTAATACAAATGATTTAAATAGCCTCTTTTTACAAATTAAATTTTTTTAAATAAAAGTTATTTTTTAAAGTAAAGCATATACATACATGGCACAAAAAAATGTTAAATTACCAAAAGGTATACAATAAAATGTATCCCTCCCACCCCTGAGCTGTACTGAATGGATATGCCATAATTTATTTCACTGGTTCCAATTAATGGGCACTTACCTGATTCACAATCCTTGGCTTTTACAAATGATGTTGCAATAAACAACCTTTCATATACCTTATTTCTCACATTTGCAAATATGTCTGTGGGCTAACCCTAAGTGTAAAACATATTTAATTCTCTATTTCACTGGATGGTATCTATTGACTCCATAGTATCAACAACGATTAAATAAATTAGTCTATTTCCATTTCATTTTCACTTCCTTCTTACTCCAGTACCTAATGTTAGTGAATTGTAAGATTTATCTTAGTACTTGTCTTTAAAGTTTTAAATATATTTACCTTCAATTACTTCATTTATATTTTAAATAATTTTAGCTTCTAATTATAAAAAGTGTTTACACTACCTCCCATTTTTTCTCCCCCTTCCCATCTTTTGTTTGTTGTATTATTTCCACTTTGTCAGAATTTATAAAATAAATTCCCTTCTAACTGTAATCCGCATGTTTATTTTCACCTTAATCCCACATTTAATCATGCTGGTACATCACTGCCACTCTTTTTGCCATAATTTCTCTGTTTACCTGTGGTTGTTGAGGTTTTCCATCTGCTATAAAAATTCATGAAAGTTCTGTTCTCTAGGTTTTTGCATAGTCGAAGATGTCTGCTATCTTTTTACTAGAAGGATAATTTATCTGGAAATGCATTTCTGGAGTCCACACTTTCTCTCCTTGAGGAATTTTAAGCATTATTTCACTGTTTTCTAGCATTGATTGTTGCTGTGGAGAAGTCTGAGCCAGTCTGAATTTGTTTTCTTACATGCAATTAGGATTTTTTGCCTCATTGCATAAAAGAGTCTTAATCATGGAGGAATACTAATTTTGCTTGAATATAACATAAATGTTAACAATTTCATGTCAAGTTTTCCTAGGATACCATTTCCATACATATATCCAAGACATTTTTTGTTTCTAGAAAATATTTTTGAATTATATATTTAAGTATTACATTTAGTCCATGGAATCTATACTCATTGTTTTATATCGGTCCTCCTATCTTTCCTATCAATTATTTTTGTCCCTAATACTTCTAAATTTTTTGCGGATTCTGTTTCTTTTTTTTTTTCTCTTCTTCTTTTTTTTTTTTTTTTTTTTTTTTTTTTTTTTTTTTTTTTTTTATGAGATATGTGGTATCTCCAAAGTGTTTTAAGTTATATCTAGTTTTCTTTGGGCTTCTTCCAATGAGATCTTCATTCCTATAATGGTTTTTCTGATTCTCCATTTCTTCCCTGAGCTCATTTTTCAAGTCCCTCTGTGGTCTTAGTATGTCTTCTCTGAGTCCTTGGAGTTCTTTGAGTTCATATTTACAGAGGAGTACATAATTAAGGTTTGTTGTTTTGTTTTATATTTTAATTCATGCTTGGCCAAAATTTTTATGTGATCTATGACAACTTTCTTTTCTGATAAGAGTTTTTCTTTCTCTACTTGTTTTGGTGTCTACTGTTTCTTTCATTCTTTATTTTTTTTATACTTATATAGATCCTGTGTTAATTCCTCTTTGATTACTGCTCATGTTTGAATGTGATGAGCTTTTCTTATGATCACTATTGGCAAGAGGCTTATAAGGAAGGAGGTAAGACCTTCCTTTCTGCTAACCCAAGAATTTCTGGATTAGCAGAAATTCTTCCCAGTTAACAGTGACTTTCTAGTTAATATAACCCTGTGTCAACATTCTTGTTTGTTTGGTTTTTTTTAACTTCTCCAAAGTCATCAAAGACCAGTTTCTATAGCGCTGTACCCAAAGCATAGTGTCTTTCCTCCACCCCGTACCACAAATAAAATAAAATGTAAAACTCAGATATGGTCTATTAGTGTGATTTTTCCCTCATTCCTACCAGTCCTGCTTCTTACTGGTATTGACTTGAGTGGGCTAGAGAGGCTTCCACTACCACCTTCCCATTATTCCAAATAAGGAATTGTTGGGTATTTTCCCAGTTTTGCTTGAGGCATACAGATGCAAGCAGTACCTCACTGTGTCTGCCTATACTCCTCTTCACCCATAACTGCTCTTGGTAATGACCCCTCATATATTGTGATTAAGGTTTATAGGTTTCATCTGTTTTTTTAAAAACGATGGAAGTTTACATTTCTGTTTTTTGTTCTTCTTACCTTGGGTTGATTTCTGAAAGAATAGGAGGACAGTACCATATTTACTTAGCCATTTCGAAAACAGAAATTTCTGGCCAGGTGCAGTGGCTCATGCCTGTAATCCCAGCACACTGGGAGGCTGAGGTGGGCAGATCCTGAGGTCAAGAGATCAAGACCATCCTGGCCAACATGGTGAAACCCCATCTCTACTAAAAATACAAAAATTACCTGGGCATTGTGAAGTGTGCCAATAGCCCCAGCTACTTGAGAGACCAAGGCAGGAGAATTGCTTGAACCAAAGAGGCAGAGGTTGCCGTGAGCTGAGATTGTGCCACTGCACTCTAGCCTGGTGACAGAGTGAGATTTCGTCTCAAAAAAAAGAAGAAGAAGAAGAAAAGAAAGAGAACAATAGAAATTTCTATAATAAGGTCATCTTAAAAGCCCCATTTCCAATCTCTTCCTTCAATCCATTTTTCTGAATTACAACCAGCGTGATCTAAAATGCAAGTCTAATTGTGTCAGTACCCTGCAATAAATAATTTGATGACTCTGCATACTCTTAGAATAAAAGCCAAACATCTCTATACGTCCCCCATCTACCTCTCCTGCTTCATCTATTTTTACTCAGCTCCTTCACACTCAATATTACAGCACGTTGAATTTCTTCTAGTTATTCAAACTCCCCATAATCTGTTCTGCCTCCAAGCATGTAATATGCTCTTCTCTTTGCATGGCATATACTTCTCCTGACACTGATCACTCCCATTCACTCTTAAATCTTAATAACCCTTCAGCTCTCAGCATACTAATGATGAGCTTCCGTTTTTTATTATTTACAAAAGCACTGTGGTAAGCAATTTCTATGTATTAACTCATCTATTTTCATAGCTAGGCAATGAGGTGAGTGCTATTATTGTCCCTATTTTAAATATAAGAAAACTGAAGCTTTAACGGGTTATGAAACTTGTATAAGGAAACAGAACTAGTAAACGTTGTAGCTGCAACTGAACTCCAGCACTCCAAAGGCCCTATAACAACAAACTGACTATATATTTTACATTATTTATGTCACTTCTCCTTACCCTTCAGCTTTAGGTTATGTGCTCCTTCTACAGGCATCAATAGCTGTTTATACTTCTCCCGTAATAGCTCTTAACACAGTGTGTTATAATTGCATTGCTTATTTTCTTATCAGACACACCCTCCAGCATATGAATTCTCAAGGTTAAGAATTCTGTCTTATTTCCTATTGAATCCACACTGCCTGACACACAGCAAGTGCTCAATAAATACTTTTTGAAAGAAAAAAATTATTTTTCCCAGGATTCAGAAATGGAAGATTTTTTTTTTTTAGTAGTAGGAGAATGTGAATAGAGGTTAGTATCACAAAAAAAATTTTCACTCAGCCAGGCCATAAGAGATAACAACTACTAATAGTAATAAAACTTTTCCAGTGTCAAGTCACTCACCAGTTCTAGAAAAGCAGTTCCACCAGAGCAAAAGTTCCACCAGAGGCATTTATTATTCTTGCCTGAGAAAGGTGAGAACAGGGTAAGAGAGACTTTATGTCATGACAACATTATATAAATTTCATATTTAAAAAACTTTTTTAAATAGTTTCTTTTAGGAAAACCTTCTTGGGTACAGGATTTGGAGCCATAACAAAATATTAGAATAGAAACCATTTCATCAGACCAACTAATCACACAGAAACTTTAATAGAAGAATGGATTAACTAAAGCTACTCCAATCTAAACCTGTATGGGATTACCCACAGTGGTATCAAGATGGATCAGGGAAATAGGATGGATACTACTTTTCCATCATGGCTACCATCATCCAGAGCCCTTGACTTTATCTCCTATATTACTCCTTGCAGTAGGTCACCTGCATCAATTACAGCAAGTTATCAGAACGGTAACACACTCATCCAATTTTTGTTAGTAATTTTAAAACCTCCACTGATATCAATGGTGAGAAGCTTAACAAGTTACAAGCTCTTTCAGATTAGGAAACCACAAATACTTGAAGTCCTTCAGCTTGCAAGATGACATTTGCTGGTTTATTTCCTCAGTCTGGATGAGCGCTCCCAATGCCCATATCCAGGTCTTTCTCAGTCTAGATTCCTTTGGCCTACCACCACAAAAGATCTAAATTCTCTCTCACTTTTGCTGAGGTCCCTTTTTGCCCTTTCCCATTCCAAAACTTAAACTATACTTCTTTTCTTTTTTATTCTTCCCTTGAACCCCAACCAACAAGCTTTCTGGATCTCTTTCTACAGAGAGGCAAAAAATTGGCTCATATTTATTTGTTGTATTACCAACATATCTAATGCAAAATATATAGAGAGCCAAGGGATCATACATTTGAGTTTCCAGGTTAAGAGGGATGTCTGCCATAATTCCCTGCATCTTCTTGATTTATTTATGGAATATATGAGATCTTTTGATACAGGCGTACAATGTATAATAATCACATCAGGGTAAATGGAATATCCATCACCTCAAGCATTTGTTGTTTGTATTTCAAACAATCCAGTTATACTTTTTAAGTTACTTTTAAAGATATAATTATTATTGACTATAGTCACCCAGTTGTGGTATCAAATAGTAGGTCTTATTCGCTCTATTTTTTGTGCCCATTAACCATCCCCATTTCCCCCCAAACTTCCCACTACCCTTTCCAGCCTCTGGTAACCATGTTTCTACCCTCTGTGTCCATAAGTTCAATTGTTTTCATTTCTAGCTTCCACAAATAATTTAGAAATTTGCTTTTCTGTGCCTGGTTTACTTCACTTGACATAATGACCTACAGTTCTATCCATGTTGTCAAAAATAACAGGACCTCATTCTTTATATGGCTTAATAGTACTCCATTGTATCTATGTCCCACATTTTCTTTATCCATTTGTCTGTTAATGGACACTCAGTGTATTAGTCCATTCTTACATTGCTATGAAGAATGACTGAGACTGGGTAATTTATAAAGAAAAGAGGTTTAGTTGGCTCACAGTTCTGCAGGCTATACAGAAAGCATGACTGAGGAAGCCTCAGGAAACTTAAAATGATGACAGAAAGAGAAAGGGAAGCAGATATGTCCTATATGGCTAGAGAAGAAGGAAGAGAGCAAAGGGGGAGGTGCTACACACTTTTAAACAAACAGATCTCATGAGAGCTCACTCACTACCACGAGAACAGCAAGAAGGAAGTCTACCCTCATGATCTAGTTATACCCCACCAGGTACCTCCTCCAACACTGGGGATTATAATTTGACATGAGATTTGGGTGGGGACAGAAATACAAACAATATCATTCCACCCCTGGCCCCTCCCAAATCTCATTTCCTTCTCCTATTTTAAAGGACAATTATTCCTTCCCAATAGTCCCCCAAATTCTTAACTTATCCCAGCATTGACTCAGAAGTCCATGGTCTATAGTCTCATCTGAGACAAGGCAAGTGCCTAAGTCAAAACCAGTTAGTTATCTCCAAGGTACAATGAGGATATAGGTATTGGATAAAAACTCCTGTTCCAAAAAGAGGAGATTGGCCAAAACAAAGGGACTACAGGCCCCATGCAAGTCCAAAACCCAGAATGACAGTCATTAAATCTAAAACCTCTAAAATAATCTCCTTTGACTCTATGTCTCCCATCCATGCCACATTGATGCAAGAGGTAGGTTCCCAAGGCCTTGGGCAGCTCTTCCCTGTGGCTCTGCAGAGTACAGCCCCCATGGCTGCTTTCAGAGGCTGGCATTGAATGCCTGCAGCTTTTCCAGGCACATGGTACAAGTTGTCAACGGATCTACCACTCTGGGGTCTGGAGGATGATGACCTTCTTCTCACAGTTTCACTAGGCAGTGCCCCAGTGGGGACTCTGTGTGTGGTCTCAAACCCCACATTTTCCCTCTGTACTTTCCTAGTAGAGGTTCTCCATGAGGGCTCTGCCCCTGCAGCAGACTTCTGCCTGGTCATCCAGGCATTTCCACACATGTTCTGAAATCTAAGTGAAGGTTCTCAAGCCTCAACTCTTACCCTCTGCATACCCACAGGCTTAACACCATGTACAAACCACCAAGGCTTACAGCTTGCATTCTTTGAAGCAGTGATCTAAGACATATCTGGGGCCTTTTAGCCACAGCTGGAGTTGGAACAGATAAGATGGAAAGAGCAATGTCCTGATGTTGTGCAGAGCAGCAGGGCCCTGGTCCGGGCCCATGGCCCATGAAACCTATGCCTCCAGGCCTGTGATGGAAGGGGCTGCTGCAAAGGTCTCTGGAATGCCTTCAAGGCATTTTTCCCATTGTCTTGGCTATTAACATTTGGCTCCTCCTTACTTATGTAAATTTCTGCAGCCAGCTTGAACTCCCCCCCAGAAAATGGGCTTTTCCTTTTTACCACATGGCCAAGCTGTAAATTTTCCAAACTTTTATACTCTGCTTCCCTTTTAAATGTAGGTTCCAGTTCTAGGTCATTTCTTTGCTTACAAATATAAGCATAGGCTGCTAGAAGTAGCTAGGTCACTTTTGAACATTTTGCCTCTTAGAAATTTCTTGTGCCAGATACCCTAAATCATCACTCTCAAGTTCAAAGTCCACAGATCTCTAAAGCAAGGGCACAATGCCTCCAACCTCTTTGATAACACATAGCAAAAGTGACCTTTGCTACAGTTCCCAATAAATTCCTCATTTCCTTCTGAGACAACTTCAGTCTGGACTTCCTTGTCCTTATCACTATCAGCATTTTGGTTACAGTACTTTAACATGTCTCCAGGAAGTTCCAAACTTTCCCTCATCTTCCTGTCTTTACCTGAGCCCTCCCAAATATTCCAACCTTTGCCTGTTAGTCAGTTTCAAAGTCACTTCCACATTTTCAGTTATCTTTAGAGCAATGCCCACTTGTAGGTACAAATTTTCTGTATTAGTTCATTCTTGAATTGCTATCAAGAACTACCTAACACTGGTCAATTTATAAAGAGGTTTAATTGGCTCACAGTTCCATAGGCTGTCTGGCTGGGTAGGCCTCAGGAAACTTACAATCATGATGGACAGCAAAGGGGAAGCAGACATGTCCTACATGGCTGGAGCAGAAGGAAGAGAGCAAAAAGGGAGATGCTACACACTTTAAAACAACCAGATCTCACTCACTATCACAAGAACAGTAAAGGGGAAGCCCATTCTCGTGATTTAATCATCTCCACCAGGCCCCTCCTTGAACACTGGGATTTAGAATTCTATATGAGATTTGGGTGGGGACACAAATCCAAATCATAACACTCAGGTTGCTTCCAAATATTGGCTATTATAAATAGTGCTGCAATAAACTTGAAAGTACAGCTATATCTTTGATACATTTATTTCTTTGCTTTGGGATATATACCTAGCAATGGAATTGCTAGAACATGAGGTAGCTCTATTTTTAGTTTTTTGAGGAACCTCCAAACCTTTCTCCATAGTGGCTGAACTAATTTACAGTCCCACCAACAGTGTACAAAGGTTCCCTTTTCTTCACACCCTTGGCAGGATTTGTTAATTGCCCATCTTTGGATATATGTCATTTTAGCTGAAGTGAGATATCTCATTGTTGTTTTGATTTGCATTTCTCTGATGATCAGTGATGTTGAACATCTTTTCATATACCTGTTTGCCATTTTTATGTCTTCTTTGAGAAATGTCTATTGAGATCTTTTGCCTATTTTTAATTGTATGATCAGATTTTTTCCTATAGAGTTATTTGAGTCCCTTATATAAGCTGGTTACTAATTCCTTGTCAGATGAATAGTTGCAAATATTTTCTCCCATTCTCTGAGCTGTCTCTTCACTTTGTTGTTTCCTTTGCTGTGAAGCTTTTTAATTTGATATGATTCCATATTTCCAAAAATAGAGAAATCTTAACTAATAAATGTACAATCTATATAAACTTATAAAATTAGGTGATAAAAAAATCAGTGGTTTACCATTTGGTGTCTGCTGATTCCCTCAAAACTTTATAAAAGTGGTGAAAAACTTTATTTGCTATCACAAAAGCCTTAGGAAAACATTTTAAGTCTTAAGATTATAAAAATTAAGGTCCTACTTCTGATATGGCAAAATGAGGAGCATGATGAATTTACCTCTAAACAATAAAACTATGGGCCAAACAACTGTAATGGTTAATTTTGTGTGTCAACTTGATTTCAAAACAGGATGATCAGATGAAACATTATTTCTGGGTGTGTCTGGAAGGGCATTTCTAGATTAGATTAGCATTTGAATTGGTACACTCAGTAATGTAAATTGGCCTTCCCAATATAAGTGGACATCATGCAATCCATTGAGATCCTAAACAGAATAAAAAGGCAGAAGATGAAGAAATTTGCCCTTTTTTTTCCTGCCTGCTTCCTTGAGCTGAAATATTGGTCTTTTGCTCTTGGACTGGGATTTACACCACTGGTTCTCCCTGGTTCTCAGGCTTTTGAATTCAGACGGAATTATACCACCATGCCCTGGATCTCCAACCTGCAAACAGCAGATCATGGCATTACTCAAACTTAATAATCACATGAGTCAATGCCTCACTACATGTAAAACCACCTTTGCAGAAGCTGCATCAGTGACAAAATTATAACAGTAAACTAAGTTAAGCCAACCCCCATTTGGCCTTTCCTTAATTATTCCTGGGCTATCGGGCCATGTTAACTTTGGAAGACATTTAGGCTACAGTTTAAATAATAATAGGCCTTGTCCAAAAATGTTTCTGTAAAGCTAATAGGAGGCCATCAGGCTGAAGGGAGGAGAGGAGCCTGAGTCCTGCTAAGATTCAGAATTTATTCTAGAGCTTATAAGATATGCAACTTCACCAAATACTCCTGCAAATAACACCACTATAGTAGATTGGCCTTTTGAGATATCTTTCCAGAGTTTTTTGCATATCTGATATCCGTGTCTCCACCTGGACCTGATGGCTCTACTCGGACCAATAACCCCACTCCTGTGACCCCACCCAGAAGTGATTTGGCCTGAAGGAGGAAAGCTTCAACCCCCATGATTTCATCTCTGCCCCAACCAATCAGCAGCAAGCACCTGGTACCTGGCTACCCCTACCCCTTTCCCCAAATTGCCCTTAAAAAAGTCCTAACCTATGATCTTTGAATGAGCTGATTTAAGTACAAACTTCATCTCCCAAATAATATAGCAAGCCCCATGTCTATTAAACTCTTTCTCTGCTACAATTTCATGGTCTTTGTTTATGCAATGGGAAGAACCCCTCAGGGGATTACACATGAAGGCCAAGAAACAACTGGAAAATATCTATTAAAAAAAAAACAAAAACTACTGAATCTTGGTAAGATGGGGGAGGGGGTTGAATTAGTATGTTTTCATGGTGCTGACAAAGACATACCCGAAACTGGGTAATTTATACAGGAAAAAGGGTTTAATCGATTTTTAGTTCCATGTGACTTGGGAAGCCTCACAATAATGAAGGAGGGCAAGGAGGAACAAGTCACGTCTTACATGGATGGCAGTAAGCAAAGAAAGCTTGTGCAGGGAAACTCCTCTTTTCAAAACCATCACATCTCCTGAGACTTATTCCCTATCACAAGAACAGCACAGGAAAGACATGCCCCATTGTAAGGCCAGTTGTCTCACCGGGAGGTTGGACACACCCACCTCTGCACCTGGCACCAGGCTCTGCACTCGGAACCTAGCTCTGCTGCATGGCTCCCCTGGAAGGCTCCAGCTGATGCAAGACTCCTGGCTGGTTCTCCCACTGGAAAACCCGCCCAACAACCCGCCAACCAATAGCGGCCCGCCCCATCTCAATCCTGCTCCCTTGGAGTCAATCAGAGCACCCAGCTGTTGCTTGGTCCTCCTAGCCATAAAAACCCCACGCCCCAGGAAGTTGGTGCGACTTCCCTGGCCCCTTTCCCCGGGACCATGGAACCTCGCCCAGGAGTTAAATAAATTGGCATTTAATTTTCTTATGCTGGTCTCAGTTTCCTCATTTTAAACTCAGCAATAACCCTTACACCCATGATTCAATTATTGCTTACCAGTTCCCTCCCACAACATGTGGAAATTCAAGATGAGATTTGGGTGGCAACACAGCCAAACCACATAATTCCACCCCTGGTCCCTCCAAAATCTCATGTCCACACATTTCAAAATCAATCACACCTTCCTAACAGTCCCCCAAAGTCTCAACTCATTTCAGTGCTAATCCAAAGCCACAGTCCAAAGTCTCATCTGAGACAAAGCAAGTCCCTTCCACCTACAAGCCTGTAAAATCAAAAGCAAGTTAGTTACTTCCTAGATATAATGAGGGTACAGAAATTGGGTAAATATAGCCATTCCAAATGAGAGAAATTGGCCAAAACAAAGGGGCTATAGGCCCCATGCAAGTCCAAAATCCAGCAGGGCAGTCAGATATTAAAGCTCCAAAATGATCTAGTTTGACTCCATGTCTCACGTCTGGGTCACACTGATGCAAGAGATGGGTTTGCATGGTCTTGGGCAACTCTGCCTTTGTGGCTTTGCAGGGTATAGCCTCCTTCCCACCTGCTTTCACAAGCTGGCATTGAATGTCTGTGGCTTTTCCAGGTGTACAGTGCAAACTGTTTGTGGGTCTACCATTCTAAGGTCTGGAGGATGGTTGCCCTCTTCTCACAGCTCCACTAGGCAGTGTCCCAGAAGGGACTCTGTGTGGGGGTTCTGACCCCACATTTCCTTTCTGCACTGTCCTAGCAGAGGTTCTCCATGAGGGCCCCACCCCTGCAGTAAAATTCTTCCTAGACATACATATATGTCTGAAATCTAGATGGAGGTTTCCATATATCCTCTGAAATCTAGATGGAGGTTTCCAAACCCTAATTCTTTACTTCTGTGCATTTGCAGGCTCAACACCACATGGAAGCTGCCAAGGTGCTTGCACCCTCTGAAGTCATGGCCTGAGCTCTACATTCATCCCTTTCAGCAATTGCTAGAGCAGCTGGGATACAGACCTCCAAGTCCCTAGGCTGTACACAGCACTGGAACCCTGGACCCAGCCCACAGAACCATTTTTTCCTCTTAGGCCTCTGGGCCTATAATGGGAGGAACTGCTGCAAAGGTCTCTCATATGCCCTGGAGGCATTTTCCCTATTGTCTTGGCGATTAACATTTAGTTCCTCATTACTTATGCATTTTTCTGCAGCTAGCTTGAATTTCTCCTCAGAAAATGGGATTTTCTTCTCTATCACATTGTCAGGCTGCAAATTTTTCAAACTTTATGCCTTGTTACTCTTTTAAAATTGAATGACTTTAACAGAATCCAAGTCATCTCTTGAATGCTTTGCTGCTTAGAAATTTCTCCTGCCTAAATAATCTCTCTCAAGTTTAAAGTTCCACAGATCTCTAGGACAGGGCAAAATGACATCAGCCTCTTTGCTAAAACATAACAAAAGTCACCTTTGCTTCAGTTCGCAACAAGTTCCTCATCTCTATCTGAGACCACCTTAGCCTAGATTTCAGTGTCCATATCATTATCAGCATTTTGGTTAAAGTCATTCAATGAATCTCTAAAAGATTCCAAACTTTCCCACATTTTTCTGTCTTCTTCTGAGCCCTCCAAACTCTTTTTTT
>NW_016108028.1:16991-31411 GCF_001604975.1 Cebus imitator
GGCTCACCGCAACCTCCGCCTCCTGGGTTCAAGCAATTCTCCTGCCTCAGCCTCCCGAGTAGCTGGGACTACAGGCGTGCGCCACCATGCCCAGCTATTTTTTGTATTTTTAGTAGAGACAGAGTTTCACCATGTTGACCAGGATGGTCTCGATCTCTTGACCTCGCGATCCACCCGCCTCGGCCTCCCAAAGTGCTGGGATTACAATCCAAACTCTTTCAACCTCTGCCTGTTACCCAGTTCCAAAGTTACTTCCACATTTTCCAATATCTTTTCAGTAGCACCCCACTCCTAGTATTAATTTACTGTATTGGTCCATTTTCATACTGCTGATAAAGACATATCTGAGACTGGGTAATTTACACAGAAAAAAAAAGGGTTTAATGGACTTATGGTTCCACATGTCTGGGGAAGCCTCACAATCATGGAGAAGGCAAGGAAGAGCAAGTCACATCTTACATGGATGGCAGCAGGCAAAAGGAGCTTGTGCAGGGAAACTTCCCTTTTTAAAATCATTAGATCTCATGAGATTTATTCAGTATCATGAAAACAGCACAGGAACTACCTGCCCCCATGATTCAATTGCCTCCTACCAGGTCCCTCCCACAACAAATGGGAATTCAAGAAGAGATTTGGTTGGGGACACAATCAAACAATATCAGGGCTGTCTGTGACATCTTAAACTTGGGTCCCATGACTCCACCCTTTCCAGCTTATGGGCAGAGGCCAAAATACAGCTTGACTGCTTTTGGAATTCCATTAAAAGAACCATCCCCAGAACACAGTCAATGTTTTGTCTTAACATGCATCTCCCAGAAAAATCTCAATTCTCAGAGTATGGTGACTACCTCACTCTGATTCTCCTCAGAACTCAGCTCAGCAGGTCGAGGAGGTGGGGATACTCTCAGGCAGTTACCAAAACAATAGCAAGCTGCTGGCAACATTACAACTGCCTAAGGCTATTATGTTAGTTGGGGCAAAGAAGAGCCTGGCTAGGAATTTAAAAGAAAATTCTTGAGAACTAGATTACAATAGGGAATTCTGAAAAGCTTCAACATATTACTAAAATCTAAGATTGTGCAAATGCCAAGGAAAAATCTGGCAAAGATGACATCAGTCACTTATCTCTGACTGACCTTAAGGTCCTGTCCAAACAGGGAATAAACAGTCTTAAAGTGCCTGGAGGCTGAAGAGCCTTTGGCAAAGGATCAAAGATTACTGTCAAACATTTTAGAAAATCTAAACAATTATCAGTTAGCCACTAAATTATACTAATCCAAGAATGATCACTAGAAAGCCAGGGCTTAAAAACAAAAATGATAACTTTAAAAAAAAAAAAGCAGCAAAGAATTGTGGCCATACACTACAATACTACAAGGAATCAGTGAAATGGCTTCTTTGTCTGGGGTATATACCCCAGGTCTTTGTCTTGACGGAGAAAGAATTCATGACACAGACACGCATGAGGAGTAGTTTTTAAAGGGGAAAGTTTAATAGACAAAAAAAAGAGAGAGAGAGAGAGAGAAAAGCCTTCCTCATGCTGAGAAAGCAGATCTACCAAGAGAGGGTCTGTGGTTTGCAGTGGAATGCAATCAATTTTGTACAGAGGCTTAAGGAGGGGGTGATTGATTTACATAGGGATCAGGGGATCAGTTTTACCAAGTTTGCCATTTATATAGCCTGTGAAAAGACTGGCCCTCCCACTCTAAACTTTTATTATGCAAATGTGGCTTCTAACTGCCAGGTCGCCAAGTTACCTGTACACGTGGTTTTACCTGGAGGTTGCCATGACATCGGCACACATGGTGACAAGGAAAAGAGGGCAAGAGATGCCATACTGAATATACCTGGCTTCCAGGTAAAGCTGCCAGAATTTATATATAAAATATCCTAACTTACATATCTATGCCTTACTCTTCAGGCTGCTTCCTGTTACAGAAGAAATGGTTTAGGGCTGCTTTTCATTAAAGGAAAATTCTACTGAGAATTATTTTACCCTTTCTAACTGCCTAAAAATAATATCTTAATAACTCCTATATTATCAGGACCCATAGAATTAATACAGAAAAATCATACAGAAATAAGCAACAACAAGAAAAACTACAGCCAAAATGGCAATAATAAGAAACCTTACGAGGTGGAAGAATCTGATACCAGAGTTGTTAAAATATATTTTCTAAAATGTCCAGTTTTCAACAAAAAATTATGACACTTATGAAAAAAAAAAAAAAAAAAGGAAACTGCCACAGGTACATTGAAAAAAGCAACTAAATGAAAATATCCATGAGGGGACCATTTTGGATTTAGTAGAAAAAGACATTAAATTAGCTACTATTAATGTGTCCAAAGAGGTAAAGGAACCATGAGTAAAAAGCTAACGGGAGTCAGAAGAATGTGTCAACAAATAAATGAGAGGAATAACAAAATAAAAAGTATTAACAGGAACCAAATAAAAATTCTGCAGCTGAGAAGTACAATAACTGAAATGAAAAATTTATTATAATATTTAAACAGCTGATTTGAGCAGGCAGAAGAAATAATTAACAAATTTAAAGATAGGCCAACTGAAATCATTCAGTCTGAGGAGAAGAAAGAAAAGAGAATGAAAAGAAGAGAAGCAGAGCCTCAAAGATCTTCAAAAAAACCATCTAGTATACCACATATGCATAACAGAAGCCCAAAAAAAAGAGGAAAAAGAGAACGGGACAGAATGAAAATCTGTGACCAAAAACTCTAAATCGATAAAGATACATGTGTCTATAAATCCAAGAAGCTCAATGAACTCCAAGTAGAATAAACTCAAAGAGATTCCCATCTAGACATATTCTAGTCAAATGGAACAAAGTCAAACACAAGGAGAGAATCCTGAAGGCAGCAAGAGAAAAACAACTTACCATGTACAGGGATCCTCAACAATAGCTGACTTCATATAAGAAACAGTGGGGGCCAGAAGACAGTGGGATAAGATCTTCAATGTGTTAAAAGAAAATGACAGTGAACTAAGAATTCTATGTCCAGAGACTCCCTCATTTAAAAATGAAGAAGAGAGGTGAAGCAAGATGGTGGAATAGAAGGTTGCACTAATTGTTCCTCATGTAGGAACATCAAATTTAGCAAGTATTTACACAAAAAAAGTAGCTTCATGAAAACCAAAAATCAAGTAAGCCATCACATAGTACCTGATTTTAATTTCATATTGCTGAAAGAGGCACTGAAAAGGGCAGGAAAGACCATCTTGAATTGCTGATGTTACCCCCTCCCAAACCCCTGGCAGCAGCTGCATGGCATGGAAAATCTGTGCACTTGAGTAGAGAGAACGCAGCAATTGTAGGACTTTGCATTGAACTCAGTGCTACCTTCTCACAGAAGAAAGCAGAACCCAACTATATATAGCCGATGCCTGTCCACAAAGAAAGCATTTGGACTGGCCCTAGCCAGAGGGAAATGGCCCATCCCAACGGTTAGAACTTAAGTTCTTGAAACTCTTACCACTGTGGGCTGAAATGCACTGGGGGCCTAAATAAACTTTCTTCTCTTACTTTCTCCCAAACAAACAGTCTCCCTTTCTCTCTGTGCTGAGCTGCCTGGAGCTGGGAGTGGGATGACACAAGCACCCCTGTGGCCACTACCACTGGGACTGCTTAGTGGGTCAGACTTAAAGCTAACACAGCACTGAGTTATACGTAAGGATGTAACCTCTCCCTGGCTACTGCTTATGTTTGCTCAGGTGGCAAACAAGTAAGAGAAAGAAAGTCTAGGCCACAAGGACTGCAACTTTCAGGTGAGTCCTGGTGCTAAGCTGGGCTCAGAGCCAGTGGACTGGGGGAGCACATGACCTACTGAACATCAGCCAGGGCAGCTAAAGGAATGCTTACACCACCCCTCACCCAACTGCATGCTGCATGCAGCTAAGGGATACTCACACCACTCCTCTCCCAATTACAGGCTGCAAAGCTCATAGCTTCAAAAGAAACTCCGTCCTTCCTCTTGAAAAGAAGAG
This sequence comes from Cebus imitator, assembly GCF_001604975.1. Taxonomy (NCBI): domain Eukaryota; kingdom Metazoa; phylum Chordata; class Mammalia; order Primates; family Cebidae; genus Cebus; species Cebus imitator. The sequence goes on from NW_016108028.1 coordinate 20,992, forward strand.
AGGGCTTCGTCTTGCATTTTGTGTACCAGCTCAGCCTCTAGGATGGGGCACTGGTCAGAGTCATGAGGTCCTAGCTCCCAGATGTTTCTAGATATACCCTAGGCCAGAAGTGAACCCACTGCCTTGAAGGTCCCATCATTTATTGACTAAAGAGCTCTTGGAAACTGAATAACCAGCAGTGATACCCAGGTAGTACTCTGTGAGCCTTGGGTGAGACTCTAAACCATGCCGGCTTCACGTGAGACACAGCATATTCCCAGCTGTGGTGGCTATGGTGAGAGGCTCCATCTCCTTGAGAAAAGCAGAGGAAAAAGTAAAGGGACTTTGGCTTGCGTAAATGATACTAGCTGAGTAAATGGTACCAGCTCAGCCACAATGGGGTAGAGTACCAGGTGGGCTCTTAAGAATACTGATTCCAGGCCTTGGTTCCTCAATGGCATTCCTGGACCCATGCTGGGCCAGAGGGGAGCCCACCACTCTGAAGAGGGAGTCCCAGCCTGGTACCATTCACCACAAACTTCCTGAGGAGCCCTTGCGCCTTAAGTGACTATTGATAGATGCTGGCAGTACTCCCTGTGGGCCTGTGGTGGTAGTGGCCACAGGGTCAGGTCCCTTTGCCTCTGTGAAGAATGGGGAAGAATGAAAATAATGGGAAGGACTGTGTCTTGCTGTTTGAGTGCCAGCTCAACAGCAGTACAAGAGAACACCAAGTAGATTTCCAAGGTTTTCAACTCCAATTCCTGGCTCCTGGATGGCATCTTTGGACCCACCTGGCACCTAGGGTAACTCACTGACCTGCAGACAAGAACTCAACCCTGATTAGCTTTGCCACCTGAGCAAACATAAGCAGTAGCCAGGGAGAGGTTACATCCTTACGTATAACCCAGTGCTGTGTTAGCTTTAAGTCTGACCCACTAAGCAGTCCCAGTGGTAGTGACCACAGGGGTGCTTGTGTCATGCCACTCCCAGCTCCAGGCAGCTCAGCACAGAGAGAAAGAGAGACTGTTTGTTTGGGAGATAGTAAGAGAAGAAAACTAGAGTCTCTACCTGGTAATCCAGAGAATACTTCTGGATGTTATCCAAGACTGCCGAGGTAAAATCTCTATGAATCTACAAGAACCACAATGTTACTGGGCTCGAGGTGCCCCCTAATGCAGATGCTGGATCTTGGATCACAATACCCAAGTCCTTTTGATTACAGGGAAAACCTTTCTAAAAAGGATGGGTTAGATTAGCCCAGACCATGAAGACTATAGTAAATACCTAAGTCTTCTGACTTGATGCCAATGAACATCTACAAGCATCAACACCATCCAGGAAAACATGACCTCAACAAACAAGCTAAATAAGGCACCAGGGACAAACTTTGGAGAAACAGAGATATGTGACTATTCGGACAGAGAATTAACAATAACTGTGTTGAGGAAACTCAAAGAAATTCAGTATTTCTTTGAAGGAATTCAGAATTCTATCACAGAGATAGAGAAGGAATTCAGAATTTTATCACATAAGTGGAGTGGCATCCCATGTGAGAGCCACATGGGGAAGGAGAACCCCCTCTCCCCAATCAAGGGAAGCAGTGAGTGAGAACGCTACTCAACTGGGGAAACTGTGCTTTTTCCATGGAACTGTGCAAACCATGGATTGGAAGACCCCACTCGCAAACCCATGCCACCAGGGCCTAGTGTCCCAACCCTGGAATGGAAAGTGTGGATTCTTACAGTTTTTCAGCTGGAATCCACTGAAGCCTACTGAACTCCCTGGGGGAGGGGTGACCAGCACTGACTGCTGCTACCTGCTGTGTAACCAATTTGAGCTCCTTGGGGGAGGGGCAGCAGCCAGCACTGGGACTCACAACTGCCTCATATGCTAAGCTCCCTGGGTAGGAGAAGGGTGGCACCCATTTCTATAGCTCCAGGCTATGCTTTCCCCCTGCTGTAGCCAAGGAGGCTAGACGGCTTGGTCCCAAGACTTGTCCCCACAGCCCAACACACTGGCTATGGCAGTCAGCAGCCAGAGTGCCTCTTCAGGTCTAACCCTAACCCATCCTTCCTCAGTAGGTGGGGCTTTCCTGCAAGATCTCCAATAACTCCAGCCAGAGGCTCAGGGACAGAATTTGGATATCCCTGGGCCTGAGCCCCTGGGGGAGGGGTGGCTGCAGTCCCTGTGCACCAGCAAACTTAGCTGGTCCTCCTGGTAGTTCTGAAGAATCCAGACAGCCCAGACAAGTGGATTTTCCCCCAGCAAAACACAGTCGTTCCACCAAGGGACAAAGGGCTTCATTAAACGAGTCCTGTTCCCTGTGCCACCCAACTGGGTGAGACATTCCAATAGGGGTTGTCAGACACCCTATATAGGAGCAATCCTATTGGCATCAGGTTGGTGCCCCTCAAGGTCAGAGATCCCAGAAGAAGGAGCAGGCACCCATCTTTACTGCTCTCCAGCCTCCTAGAAAGACATCTTCAGGCACAGGAGAAAATCAGGTAAGGCCTGAAGTGAATCCCCAGCAAACTGCAGCAGCACTACAGAAGAGGGGCCTGACTATTGAAAGAAAAACAAGCAGAAAGTGACAAAAACAGCATACACAACAACAGCAAAACAAAACACAAAGGCCTCCATAAAAACCCCTTCCAAGAGTCAGCAGCCTCGAAGACCAAAACTAGACAAACTCATGGAGACAAGAATCAATCAAAAAATGCTGAAAACTCAAAAGGCCAGAGTGCCTCTTCTCCTCCAAATTATTGCAGTGTCTCCCCATCAAGGGCACAGAACCGGATGGAGGATCACATGGAAGAATTGACAGAAGTAGGCTTCAAAAGATGGGTAATAAAAAAAATATGATGAACTAAAGAAGCATGTTCTAACCCAATGCAAAGAAGCTAAGAACCTTGATAAAAGGTTAGAGGAATTGCTAACTAGAATAACCAGTTTAGAGAGGAACATAAATGACCTGATGGAGCTGAAAAACAAACACAAGAATTTTGTGAAGCATACACAAATATTAACAGCCAAATCGACCAGTCAGAAGAAAGGATATCAGAGTTTGAAGACCACCTTATTGAATAAGACATGCAGACAAGAATAGGAAAAAAAAAATGAAAAGGAATAAACAAAGCCTCCAAGAAATATGGAACCTCATAAAATGACCAAACCTACAACTTATTGGAGTACCAGAAGGAGACAGGGAAAATGGTAACAAGCTGGAAAACACCCTTCAGTATATGATCCAGGAAGACCTCCCAGGATATTATCTCTGGAAAAATCCAGAAGAACTTCCCCAACTTTGCCAACATGCAAATTCAGGAAATATAGAGAATATCATTAAGATACTCCACGAGAAGTTCAACCCCATGACACATAATCATCAGATTCTCCATGGTCGAAATGAAGGAAAAACTGTTAAGGGCAGCCAGAGAGAAGGTCTCCTATAAAGCAAAGCCCAACAGACTAACAGCAGACCTCTCAGCAGAAACTCTACAAACCAAAAGAGATTAGGGACCAGTATTCAACATTCTTAAAGAAAAGAGTTTTCAGCCCGGAATTTTATATCCAGCCAAACGAAGCTTCATAAGCAAAGGATAAATAAAATCCTTTCCAGACAAGCAAATGAGGAGGGATTTCATTACCAGTATGCCTTCCCTGGAAGAGCTCCTGAAAGAAGCACTAAATATGGAAAGGAAAAACCAGGAAGGAAAAGCCGGTACCAGCCACTGCAAAAACACACCAAAATATAAAGACCAATGATACTTGAAGAAACTGCATCAACTAGTGTGCAAAACAACCAAATAGCATCATGAAAACAGGATCAAACTCCACACATAACAATACTCACCTTAATTGTAAATGAGACTGGGCACAGTGGCTCATACCTGTAATCTCAGCACAGCACTTTGGGAGGCCAAGACAGGTGAATCACCTGCAATCAGGAGTTTGAGACCATTCTGGCCAACATGGTGAAACTCTGTCTCGACTAAAAATACAAAAAGCATCTGGGTACTATAGCAGGTGCCTATAGTCCAGCTGAGGCAGGAGAATCACTTGAACCCAGGAGGGGGAGGTTGCAGTGAGCTGAGATCATGACACTCACTCCAGCCTGGGTGACAGAGTGAGACCCTGTCTCAAAAAAAAAGAAAAAAAAAGAAAAGGTAATTGGGCTAAATGTCCCAATTAAATGACACAGGCTGGCAAATAAGGAGTCAAGACTCATTGGTATGCTGTATTCAGGAGGCCCATCCTATGTGCAAAGACAACACAGGCTCAAAATAAAGAGATAAAGGAAAATTTGCCAAACAAATAAAAAGAAAAAAAAAAGCAGGGGTTGCAATCCTAGTCTCTGACAGAACTGACTTTAAACCAAAAAAGATCAAAAAAGACAAAGAAGAATATTACATAATGATAAAGGGAACAATTCAATGAGAAGAGCTAACTAGTCTGAATACATATGCACCCAATACAGGAGCACACAGTTTCATAAAAAAAGTTCTTAGAGACCTACAAAGAGACTTAGACTCCCAGACAATAATAGTGGGAGACGTTAACACCCCACTTTAGTGTTAGATCAACAAGACAGAAAATTAACAAAGATATTCAGGACTTGAACTCAGCTCTGGATCAAGTGGACTGAGTAGACATCTACAGAACTCTCTACCCCAAATAAACAGAATAGACCTTCTTCTCAGCACCACATAGCACTTATTCTAAAATCGACCACATAATTGGAAATAAAACACTCTTAACCAAATGCAAAAGAACAGAAATCATAACAAACAGTCTCTAAGACCACAGTGCAATCAAATTAGAATTCAGGATTAAGGAACTCACTCTAAACCACACAATTTCATGGAAATTGAACAACCTGCTCTGAAATGATTCCTGAGTAAATAATGAAATTAAGGTAGAAATCAAGAAGTTCTTTGAAACCAGTGAAAACAAAGACACAATGTGTCAGAATGTCTGGGACACAATTAAAGTAGCGTTAGGAGGGAAATTTATAGTACGAAATGCCCATATTAGAAAGCTAGAAACATCTCAAATTGACACCCTTACATCACAATTAAAAGAGCTAGAGAGACAAGAGTAAACTAATTCAAAAGCTAGCAGAAGACAAGAAATAACTAAGATCAGAGAATAATTGAAGGAGCTAGATAAACAAAAAAACCTCCAAAAAAATCAACTATAATCCAAGAGCTGGTTTTTCTGAATACATTAACAAACTATATAGACCACCAGCTAGACTAATAAAAAAGAGAACAAAGAATCAAATAGACAAAATAAAAAATGATAAAGGGGATATCACGACTGACTCCACAGAAATACAAACTACCAACAGAGAATACTACAAACACCTCTATACAAATGAAGTAGAAAATCTAGAATGGATACATTCCTGGATGCATACACCCTACCAAGACTAAACCAGAAAGAAGCTGAATCCCTAAATAGACCAATAACAAGCTCTGAAATTGAGGCAGTAATTAACAGCTTACCAAGTAAAAAAAAAAAAAAAAAAGCCCATACAAATTCAAAGCTGAAGTCTACCAGAAATGCAAAGAGGAGCTGGTATTATTCCTTCTGAAACTATTCCAAACAATTGAAAAGGAGGGACTCCTCCCTAACTCAGTTTATGAAGCCAGCATCATACTGATACCAAGACCAGGAAGAGACACAGCAAAAAAAGAAAACTTCAGGCTGATATCCATGATAAACATCAATGCAAAAATTCTCAACAAAATACTGGCAAACCAAATCTGATAATGCATCAAGAAACATATCCACCATAATCAAGTTGGCTTTATCCCTGGAATGCAAGGCTGATTCAACATATACAAATCAATAAACATACTCCATCACATAAACAGAACCAAAGACAAAAACCACATGATTATCTCAATAGCTGCAGAAAAGGCCTTTGATAAAATTCAAAATCTCTTCATGTTAAAAACTCTCAATAAACTAGGTATTGATGGAACATATCTCAAAATAACAAGAGCTAACTATGACAAACCCATAGTCAATGTCATATTGAATAGGCAAAAGCCAGAAGCATTCCCTTTGAAAACTGGTACAAAACAAGGATGCCATATTTTACCACTCCTATTCAACATTGTATTGGAATTTTTGGCCAGGCAAGAGAAAGAAATAAATTCAAATAGGAAGACAGGAAGTCAAGTATTTCTGTTTGCAAATGACATGATTTTGTGTTTAGAAAACATCATCATCTCAGCCCAAAAACTTCCTGAACTGATAAGCAACTTCAGCAAAGTCTCAGGATACAAAAATCAATGTACAAAAATTACAAGCATTCCTTTACAACAATAATAGGCAAGCAGAGAGCCAAGTCATAAATGAACTCCCATTCACAATTGCTACTAAGAGAATAAAATACCTAGGAATACAGCTGACAAGGGGAGTGAAGGATCTTTTCAAGGAGAACTACAAACCGCTGGTCAAGGAAAGAAGAGAGGATACAAATGGAAAAACATTCCATTCTCATGAATAGGATATCGTGAAAATGGTTACACTGCCCAAAGTAATTCATAGATTCAATGCTATTCCCATCAAACTACCATTGACATTCTTTGCAGAATTGGAAAAAACTACTTTAAATTTCATATGTCTTTCAAAGAAGACTCCGTATAGTCAATACAATCCTAAGCAAAAAGAACAAAAGCTGGAGGCATCACACTTCCTGACTTTAAACTATACTGCAAGGCTACCCGGCATGGTACCGATACCAAAAGAGACATAGAGACCAATGGAGCAGAACAGAGACCTCAGAAATAACACCACACATCTACAACCATCTGATCTTTAACAAATCCAACAAAAACAAGCAGTAGGGAAAGGATCTCCTATTCACTAAATAATGCTGGGAAAACTGGCTAGTCATATGCAGAAAACTGAAACTGAACCCCTTCCTTATACCTCATACACAAATTAACTCAAGATGGATTAAAGGCTTAAATATAAAACCCAAAACCATAAAAACCCTAAAAGAAAACATAGGCAATACCATTCAGGACTTAGGCATGGGCAAAGACTTCATGACGAAGACACCTAAAGCAATTGCAGCACAAGTCAAAATTGTCAGATGGGATATAATTAAACTAAAGAGCTTCTCCACAGCAAAAGAAACTATCATCAGAGTGAACAGGCAACCTACAGAATGGGAGAAAATTTTTGCAATCTACCCATCTGACAAAGGTCTAATATCCAGAATTTACAAGAAACTTAAACATATTTACAAGAAAAAACAACCCCATCAAAAAATGGGGAAAGGAAAAGAACAGATACATCTCTAAAGAAGACATTTACATGACCAACAAACATGAGAAGAAAGCTCATTCTACTATAAAGACACATGCACATGTATTTTTATTGCAGCCCTATTTACAATAGCAGGGACATGGAACCAATGCAAATTACCATCAATGATAGACTGGATAAAGAAAATGTGGTACATATACACCATGGAACCATGAAATACTATGCAGCCATAAAAATGAATGAGATTGTGTCCTTTGCAGGGACATGGATGAAGCTAGAAGCCATCAGCCTCAGCAAACTAACAGAAAACCAAACACTGCATATTCTCACTCTCAACTTTTACTTTTACATAAGTAAAAGTTGAACATTGAGAATACATGGACACAGAGTTGGGAACACCACCACCAGAGCCTGTTCTGGGGTTGGTGGTGAGGGGAGGGAACTTAAGAGGATGAGTTGATAGAGGCAGCAAACAACCATGGCACACATATACCTATTAACAAACCAGCACATTTTGCACATGTATCCCAGGATTTTTTTTAAGTAATAAAGAAAAATAAATCATCTGAAGGTACAAAATTCACTGGTGATAATAAGTACACAGAAAAATACACAGAATATTATAACACTGTAACTGGGATATGCAAACTACCCTTATCTTAAGTAGAAAGACTAAAAGATGAACCAATCAAAAATAATAACTAAAAATTGAACCATTCAGAAATAACTTTTCAAAGATAGTACCATAAGATATAAATAGAAACAACAAAAAGTTAAAATGCTGGGGGATGAAGTTAAGGTGTCGAGTTTTTATTACCTATTTGTTTTCTTATTCCAACATTGTTAAGTTGTTATAAACTTAAAATAACTGGTTATAAGATAGTATTTGCAAGCCCCATGGTAACTTCAAATAAAAAGCATACAATGGACACACAAAAAATAAAAAGCAACCATATACAGTGACTCACACCTGTAATCTCAATGATTTGGGAAGCCAAGGCAGGTGGATTATTTCAGCCCAGGAGTTCCAGACCAGCTTGGGAAATATAGTGAGACTGTGTCTCTGAAAAAAAAAAATTTAAACTAGCCAGGTGTGGTGGCACATGCCTGTAGGCCCAGCTACTCAGGGAGCTGATGTGAGAGGATTGCTTGAGTCCAGGAGGTTAAGGCTGCAGTAAGCCATGATCACACCATTGCACTCCAGTCTGGGCAACAGACAAAGACCTTGTCTTAAAAAAAAAAAAAATTTAAATTTAAAAAATTTAAAGCAAGAAATTAAATCATAACACCAGAGAAAATCACCTTCATTAAAAAGAAAACAGAAAGGCAAGAAAGAAGGAAGAGAACAACTAGAAGATAAGTAACAAAACCACAGAAGTAAGTCCTTACTTATCAGTAATAATGTTGAATGTAAATGGACTTAGCTCCTCAATAAAAAGACATAGAGTGACTGAATGAATAAAAAGAAAAACATGACCCGATGATCTGCTGTCAACAGGAAACACACTTCACCTATGAAGGCACGCACAAACTGAAAATAAAGGGCTGGAAAAAGATATTCCACGTCCATGGAAACCAAATAAAGAGGAGTAGCTATATTTATATCAGACAAAATAGATTTCAAGACAAAATCTATTTTAAAAAGACAAAGAAGGTCACTCTAGAAAGATAAAGAAGTCAATACAGCAAGAGGATATAACAATCATAAATATATATGCATCTAACATGGGAGCACTCAGATATATAAAGCAAATATTATTAGAGGTAAAGAGGGAAATAAACCCCAGTACAATAATAGCTGAAGATTTCAACACCCCACTTTCAGCATTGGACAGATCTTCCAAACAGAAAATCAACAAATAAGATTCAGATCTTTGTCTGCAGATCCAGACATAATCTTACACTTGTAAAAACCTTAGGACTCCACAAAAAAACTAGTAGAACTGATAAACAAATTTAGTAAAGATGCAGAATACAAAATCAACATACAAAAGTCAGTAGCATTTCTACAGGCCAACAGCAAGCAATCTGAAAAAGAAATCACAAAAGTAATCCCATTTACAATAACTAAAAATAAAATTAAATATCTAGGAATTAACTAAAGTGACAGATTTCTACAATAAAAGCTATAAAACCTGATGAAATTGAGGAGGACACCAAAAAATGGAACAATATTTCATGTTCATGGATTGAAAGAATCGTTAGTTTTTAAATGTCCATACTACCCAAAGTAATCTATAGATATAATGCAATCCCTATCAAAATACCAATAATATTCTTCACATAAGTTTTAAAAATCCTAAAATTTATATGGAACAACAAAAGACCCAGAATAGCCAAAGCTATCCTAAGCAAAAAGAAAAGTGGAGGAATCACATTACATGTCTTCAAATTATACTACAGATCTATAGTAATCAAGATGGCATGGTACTGCCATGTAAACAGACATATAGACCAGAGGAACAGAACAGAAAACCCAGAAGCAAATCTATACAGCTAGAGTGAATTCATTTTTGACAGTTTCCAAGAACATACATTGGGGAAAAGACTGTCTCTTCAACAAATGATGCTGGGAAAATTGGATATCCACATGCAGGAGAATGAAACTTGACTCCTATCTCTCACCATATATAAAAATCAAATCAAAACTGATTAAAGACAAATCTGAGACCTCAAACTATGAAATTACTAAAAGAAAACTTTGGGGAAACTCTTTAGTACACTGGACTGAGCAGAGTTCTTGAGTAATACCCAACAAGCAGGGGAAGCCAAAGCAAAAATAGACGAATGAATAACATCAAGTTAAAAAGCTTTTGTACAGCAAAATAATAATAATAATAAGAGACAACCCATAAAATGAGAGAAAATATGTTCAAACTACTCATCTGACAAGGGGTTAATAACCACAATATATAAGACAAGGCACTCAAACAACTCTTAGGAAAAAATCTGATAATCCAATTAAAAATAGGCAAAAGATCTGAATAGACATTTCTCAAAAGAAGGCATACAAATAGCAAACAGGAATATAAAAAGGTGCCCAACATCATTGATCATCAGAGAAATGCAAATGAAAACTACAATGAGATGTCATCTCACCCTAGTTAAAATGGCTTTTTTTTTTTTTTTTTTTTTTTAGACAGAGTCTCACTCT
>NW_016108028.1:31426-61198 GCF_001604975.1 Cebus imitator
TTTTTTGAGACAGAGTCTCACTCTATTGCCCAGGCTGGAATGTAGTGGCATGATCTCAGCTCCCTGCAACCTCCACCTCCTAAGTTCAAGCAATTCTCCTGCCTCAGCCTCCTGAATAGCTGGGATTATAGATGCATGCCACCACACCTGGCTACTTTTTGTATTTTTAGTAGAGATGGGGTTTCACCATGTTGGTCAGGCTAATCTGGAACTCCTGACCTCGGGTGATCCACCCACCTCAGCCTCCCAAAGTGCTGGAATTAAAAAAAAAATGGCTCTTATCCAAAAGACAGGCAATTGTGAATGCTGGTGAGGATGTGAAGAAAAGAGAACCCTTTACACTGTAGGTGAGAACGTAAATTAGTACAACTACTATGGAGAAAAGTTTGGAGGTTCCTCAAAAAAAACTAAAAATTGAGCCACCATATGATCCAGCAATCCCACTCTTGGGTATATACCCCAAAGAAAGGAAATCAATATATCAAAAAGGTATCTTCACTCCCATGTTTATTGCCACACTATTCATAATAGCCAATATCTGGAGGCAACCTCCGTGTCCATCAACAGATTAATGGATTTTTTTTAATGTGACAGAGATATATATACAATGGAGTACTGCTTGCCTCTAAAAAAACAATGAGGCCAGGTTCAGTGGCTTATGCCTGTAATCCTAAGGAACTTAAGAACTCTAGAACTCAAGTGATCTGCCTGCAGATAGATCTGCACTCCAGCCTGGGCAATATAGCAAGACTCTGTCTCAAGGAAAAAAAAAAAAGGAATAGGATCCTGTCATTTGCAATAACCTAGATGGAACTGGAGGTCATAATGTTAAGTGAAATGGACCAGGCACAGAAAGACAAATTCACATGTTCTCATTTATTTGTGGGAGCTAGAAATAAAAGCAATTGAACTCATGGAGATAGAAATTAGAAGGATGGTTAACAGAGGTTGGGAAGTATAGTGGGGAATTATGGGAAAATGGGGATGATTAAGGAGTACAAAAAATACAAGGAATGAATAAGACCTAGTATTTGCTAGCACAACAGGGTTACTATAGTAAAAAAAAATTAATTCTACATTTTAAAATAACTAAAAGAGTATATTTGGATTAAGACAAAAGGATCAATGCTTGAGGTAATAGATACCCCATTTACCCTGATCTGATTATTACACATTGCATACCTGTATCAAAATATCTCATTTAACCCATAGATATATACACCTAGTCTGTAACCTAAATAAATAAATAAATAAATAAATAAATAAATAAATAAATAAAAATGAAGGAATAGGCTACATATTTCCAGGTAAATAAAAACTGACATAATCACGTTCAAAGAAACCTGCCATGTAAAATACTAAAATGAGTCCTTCAGGCCAAAATGGAAGCATACTTGATGGTAATTCAAATGCATGTAAAGAAATAAAGAGAACCAGTAAAGGTAACTACATTGGTATTTGATATGAATTGGCCCTGTGTCCCCACCCAAATCTCATCTTGCAGCTCCCATAATTCCCATGTGTTGTGGGAGGGACCTGGAGGAAGATAACTGAATCATGGGGCTGAGTCTTTTCCTGTTCTCATAAATAAATCTCATGAAATCTGATGGGTTTAAAAACAGGAGTTTCCCTGCACAAGCTCTTTTTGCCTGCTGCCATCCATGTAAGATGTGACTTGCTTCTCCTTGCCTTCTTCCCTGATTGTGAGGCCTCCTCAGCCACTTTAAGTTCATTAAACCTCTTTCTTTTTTGTAAATAGCCCAGTCTCAGGTATGTCTTTATCAGCTGTGTGAAAATGGACTAATGTTGTATTATAAAAGACATTATAAACACATTTTTCTATGTAAGTCTTTCCTTCTCCTACCTGTTTTAAAAGATAACAGCATAAATTAATTATAATAGCTGTGTCAATGGGTTTATAATCTGTAAAGATGTAATTTGTATGAAAATAATAATACAAAGAATGCTGAAGGGAACATAGATATACTGGAGCAAAGTTTTTGTATAATACTGAAGTTATGTTAGTATAAATCCAAATAAGATTATTGTAAGCTAAGATTAAACTAACTATAATACCCAGATAAATCAGTAAGAAAATAACTCTGAAAACAGTAAAACAAACAGCAATTGACTTTAAAAGTTACACTAGGAAATATCTATTTAACACAATGAAAGAAAAAAAAAAGACTTGAGGGACAAAAAATATATGACATATATAAAATAATAAGCAAAATAAAAGATGTATATCCTACTTATAAATCAAAAGGCAGAGATAGTCAGAATGGAACCCCCACTCAAAAAAATCCAACTATACCACTACATACATACTATCTACAACAGACAAACTTTAGATCAAAAGACACAAATAGGTTGAAAGTAAAAAGCTTTTTAAAGATATGCCATTCATGAAGTAATCAAAGAGAGCTGGAGTGGCTACACTACTGTCAGACAAAAGTTATTGCTATAAAGGGCTATATTTTAAAAATCACAAAGGGCCCAAATCAGTAACCTAATTTTTCACCTTAAAAAACTATAAGGAAGAAGCAAACTATACCCACACCAAGCAGAAGGAATGAAATAATAAAGATTAGAGAGACATTAATATAATGGAGAATATTAAAATGACAGAAAAAAGTTTAAAGCTGTCTTTTTTAAAATATCAACAAATTGACAAGCTTTTAACTGACTGACCACATGGAAAAAAATGACTACATTCAGTAATGAAAAAAGGGACATTACCATATAGGTTATCTATATTATCTAACACATTACATATATTAGATAAAATATCTAATATATATTTCTAATATCTATATATCTATTATAGATATATATTATCTAATACAAATGGACAAATTCTCAGAAAGACTTAAATATCAAAACTGCTGTGTTTATTTCAGTATTATTGTGAATAAATAGCCAAGGTATGGAAACAACCTAAGTATTCATCAACAGAACTCTCTCAGGATGGAAAAGTGGCTATAAAGAGGGCATTTCTCAACAACATTGAAAGGCAACCTGATGACATCTGGGTAAAAAGACTAAAATCATGGTAAATAATGGACACACTAAAAGCTTGGGAAGAAAACCTGAGGAGAGAGATTATTTGAATAATAAGTGTATCAAAAAGTTTCTGCATGTATTGGACATCCGGAAAAGTACATGCATGCCCAGGGAAGGATATATGTAATATACAAAATGTCCAGATTTTACCTGTTACTTTTTTATTATGAAGTATGTAAAGAATCAAGAAAGTATCACCAGGAGAAATTAAAATAAACTGCTACTAAAAAAGCACAGATAATGGACCAAAACTAAATCAACTGTCTTAAAAATGTTCAAAGAGCTAAGGAAAGATAGGTCAATTGAAATTATTCAGCCTGAAAAGAAGGCAAAAGAATGAAGAAAAATGTACAGAGCCTCAGAAACCTTAAAGACACACTTAAGTGTACCGCTTATGCATGGTGGAAACTCCATTAAAAGAGGAGAGAGAGAAAGAGAAAGAAAAAAAATATATATATGAAGTAATAGCTGAAAATGTTACAAATTTGATAAATGAAATGAGTGTACACAACATCTTTTTGTGTTATTCTTTTGGCATTTGTTGAGGAAGCTCAACAAACGCCAAAAGTATAACACAAAAAGACCCACACTGATAAATGACAATAAAACTTCCAAAAAAGAAAAACTTTTTGAAAGAGAAAATTTTGAAAGCAGCAAAAGAGAAGTGACTCCTTACATATAAAGAACCTGAAGATTAACAGGCAATTTCTCAGCAGAATTCATGGAAGTGAGGAAGCGGTGAGACAACATATTTACAGTTGAAAATATACACCATAAACCAGAAATTCTACATTCAGCAAAACTACCTCTCAGAAATAAAGAAGAAATTAAAACATTCCCAGATAAACAAATCCTAAGCAGTTCATCAATAGTAGTCCTGCCATACAAGAAATTCTAAAGGAATATCATCAAGTAGAGATAAAAGATATAGTAACTTGAAGCCACATGAAGAAATAAAGAATACTGGTTTGGGTACCTATATAGGTAATTTAATATCCAGCATTGTATTTTTGATTTGAGCTTCTATTTATATACGATTTAAATGACAGATGTATAAAATAATTATAATAAATATATCTTAATAGGCACACAATGTACAAAGATGCTATTTGTGACAATAATAACACAAAAAGGAGAGATAGACAAGTGTTATATAAAAGCAGAGTTTTGTATACTACTGAAGCTAGGATGGTTTTAATTCAAAATAGTTTATAAGTTTAGGAAGTTAATTGTAATCCCCAAGTAACCACCAAGACAATAACTAAATATATATATACAGAAAAGGAATGAGAAAGGAATCAGCTTGGTACACTATAAAAAAAAATCAATTAAACACAAAGGAAGGCAGTAATGGAAGAACTGAGGAACAAAAAAGATATAACACATAAAAATAAACAGCAAAATGATAGAAGTAAGTCCTTTCATATCAGTAATTACTTTAAATATAGATGGATTAAGCTTTCCAATGAAAAGACACAGATAGGCAGAATAGATTTTTTAAAAATGTGATCCAACTATATAGTGAGAGATTATTTTTAGTTTCAAAGACATGATAAGTTGAAAATAAAACTATGGAAAAGATATTCCATGCAAATAATAACCAAAAGAGCTGGAACTGTTATACTAATATCAGACAAAATAGACTTTAAGTCAAAAACTGTTGTGAGACACAAAGAAGTATATTATATATTGATAAAAGAGTCAAACAGGAAGACTTCATTTTTTCTTGTTTATAATATTTATAGAAAATAATTATTTGTAGAAAACAACAAGCTCTGATTATATGAAGCAAATATTGACAGATTTGACGGGAAAAGCAGACAGTTCTACAATAATAGTTGAAGATTTTAATATCCCACTTTTTTTTTTTTTTTGAGATAAGGTGTCACTCTGTCACCCAGGCTGGAGAGCAGTGGCACAATCACAGCTCAGATAGCCTAAACATCCTGAGCCCAGCAATCCTCCCATCTCAGCCCACCGAATAGCTGGAACCACAGGTCCATGCCACCACATCCAACTAATTTTTTGTGTTTCCCACTTTCAATAATGAATAGAACATCTAGACAGAAGACCAGAAAGAAAATACAGGACTTGAACACTATCAACTGATTAGACTTAACACATATGAAGAACATTCCATCCAACAATAGCAAATACACATTCTTTCCATGGAATATTCTCCAGGATTAACCATAGGTAGGCCACTAAACAAGGCTTAATATATTTTAAAAGATTGAAATCATACAAAGCATATTCTCTGAACACAGCAAAATGAACTTAGAAATCAATAAGAGCAGGAAAGGAAAACTAGAAAATTCATACATATTTGGAAATTAATATACTTTTAAACAACCAATGCATCAAAGAAAAAAAGTCACTGAGAAAGTATCTTGAGATTAATGAAAAAATAACACCAAAAACTTGTGAGATGCCACAAAAGCATCAGCTCAGAGGGAAATTTATAACTATAAAACAGCCACATTAAAAAGAATAAAGATCTCTAATTAATAAATCATCATTTTGTAAAATCTATATACATACATGTAGATATAGACACAGATTTGCATGGGGGTAATTCCAGAAGGATACACATCAAAATGTCAATAAAGGTTATCTCTTGAGTGTTTGGGTAATTTTTTCTTTATGCTTTCTTTTTTATATTTCTACAATGATTACATTTAAGTTATAAAATGCAAAAATAAATTCACAAAACCAATAACCTTTAAAGCTACAAGCCATAGCCCAACACCTATTTTATTCTAAACACAGTATCCAAGGGTGTTATGCATTTTTAAATAACTAAGGTAGATAATTCATAAAATTACATTCAATGAACACTTATTGAACACCTACTATGTTCTAGGCACTGTTACATAGATGATTTTACTTCAGCGTGCTTAGATTCCCCTTTCCATTCCTAAGTATGGCATCCATTGGATTCACTCTCCCTGTCACACTTTGATCACAAGTGTTTGCATTTGGATTTTAAGTCTCATTTCTAATTGTTTAATGCAATTAAATCCCTACTAAAGGAATATCTGGTATCACACTACCAACCCTTGGCCTGCCTCAGTAATTTTAGGCTTTGCAAGGTCAAAGTAATACATCTCATCAACGACCACCTCTGTACTGGCCTACTCCCGAAAGTAGATAGCCTACTGACTCTGAGGTGCGTTCTTAAGGTTTATTGCAAAAGGGGAGGGCCAAATCTCAAAACCTGGGCCACACTGACCCATCAAATACAAATTCTCCACTTGTTAAATATTCCTTCTGGTATCTTTCTCCCACTTTCCTTACTCCCTTCCTTTCTGAACCCTGGTTTGGCCTCCTCCTAACTCTCCTCTCTGCTGTAGGACCACTAGATGGTGCAATTTTAGAACCCATTCTCACTGGATCGTCTCTCCTCTCTCTGGCTCACATGGATCACATGTCTAATTCAGAAAGAAAACACCTTGGAGCTTGAGTTTCCACTGCCAAGACAGCTATACCCAGAGGAGATGGAAAATAACTGCTGGCCTGTCCTTCGAGATGGGGGAGGAGGCTCCTGCAGGAATAAACTGCCAAGGGGTACGGGGAGGGGGTGGTGGAGAGCAAAACTCTTCTTTACACTCTTTTCTTGTGAGGGCAGATCCCTAAGATTTTAATAGCATGAGTGTTAGTAAGACTAAACTCTTCTTGGTGCTACTGAAAACAGCACTACCACTGTAAAAACAGTACTGAAAAATGTAAAAGAATATAATATGGTTATGTCACCTCAACACCGAATAGAGTCTAAAGAAGAATAATATTTAGCAAGACTATTTACTAGCACAGTGCCCAGTCTAACATCATGCTGTGCTTACATCTGGGATGAGAGACAAACTCAGTACCAAAGTGTGAATCTGAGTTATTGACAACAGCAGCAACCTCGGTTCAGGTTCATGGTCCTCGTGCAGCTGGTCACATGTTCATCTGTTAACATTTGCGGGTGCAGTGGGGGATGCTAATCAGAGGAGCAGTACCTGCAAGAGGGCCTCTTTCTCACACACTGCTGAGAACCCCCGCGAACAAGGAAGAGGGTAATGCCCTAGGCAGCGTTGCATGGAGCCTGTGGCCTGCTCGCTCCGGAACGGAGGAGAAGCTCTAGCTGCCAGAGCCTGGGAATCGCCTCTTCTCAGGAGGTGGCTTCGTCCCTGCGTTCGCCTGCGCGCTGCAGTGTCAGCTGACAACCGTCCCTCCCCTCACAGCAGCGGGGCGGCCACTCTGCGGGACGTGCGGGATGTGCGGGAAGGTCGGAACAAAGCCTGTTGGAATCCTGTCGCCTAGACGACCCTGCCCAGCCCCACCCACAGCGCCTGGCAACCTAGACCAGCCAAGGACGCAGCAGGAAATGGAAGAGCCTCCACAAGAGGCTCTGGCTAAACCCTTGGAACATGAAATTCCAGCCGCTCCCTCAACTGCTGGACATACTAATGGCCAGAAAGAAGACGACCAGAAGAACCAGGCCAAAAGGAAGGCAGATAACCAAAATGCTCACAGAATAGCTGGCCAGACTGTCCTAAGAGTGCCTAGCCAGGCTGAATCCAACATATTTAGCCAACCTACCAATGGAGTAGCTAAACAAAATGGGCATAGTACACCTGGTACTATGCCTGGCGGCAAAGTCTCCAACCCTGTTAATGCTTCTGACCTTAGAGCATATGATCAGGTTGACCAAACACCATCTGAACAGACTGAAGGCAAGGCATCTAGCCAACCTAATAATGTACAGTCTGAACAGAGTGATGGCCAGGTGTCTGGCCTGACTGAGGAAAGAACGGCTGAACAGATTGAACGAAGATTACCTAGCCAGGCTGAAAGAAGACCTTCTGAGCAGATTGATAGTGAACTGTCTATGCCATCTGACCGGAGAGGTTCCAGACAGATTGACCGCAGAATGTCAGGCCAGGCTGAGAGAAAAACTTCTGAGCAGACTGGTGGTAGATTATCTATACAGTCTAACCAAAGAGGTTCTGAACAGACCCACAACAAAATGGCAGGCCAGTCTGAGAGAAGAGCTTCTGAGCAGATGGACCGCAGAATGTCTGGCCAGGCTGAGCAAAGAACTTCTGAGAAGATTCCCCGCAGATTATTAAGCCCATCTGAGGGAAGAACTTCTGGACAGATTGACAGTGGATCGTCCATGCCATCTGACCAAAGACCTTCTGTACAGATTGACCGAAGAATGTCAGGCAAAGTTGAGAGAAGAACTTCTGTGAAGATTCACCACAGATCGACTGGCCTGGCTGACCAAGGAACTTCTGAGGAGACTGACTTCAGATTGTATGGCCTGGCTGACCACAAAACATCTGTAAAGACTCACCACCAAGTGTATGGCCAAGCCACTGAAATAGCTGAGCACCAGGCTATTGACCAAGCTCATAGTAATGCTGATCAATTTCCAGTTGACAAGGCTGACTACAGCGAATCTTACCAGATTGACCACTTAGCAGACAGACAAACTAATCACAAAGTCCAATTGTCTTACTATGGAACACGTGGCCAGTCTGAAGGCAGAACATTTCCCCTGTTAGGTAATGGCAAGGAACACAAAGAGGCTGACTGCAGAGTACAACCCTGCAAATTTGAGGATAGCCAAGTAGACCCCAAGTCCAAGCTTTCAGCTGAAATGGAAACTCAACATGCAACCACTATCCCAGCCTGCAACCCAGTTGATGCCAGATTCACCAGTAATTTCCAAGCAAAAGACCAAGCCCATTTCCAAAGACTCCCCTCCATTTCATCCAAATTGAACTATATCAGCAGTCAAGAAAAAGCTCAAGCCTTAGTAACCAAATCTGTAAGTTAAATGGGCATTTGAAACTACCTGGGAGATCAGAGATCAAGATGGGGCCTGGGGAGTAGAAACAGGGGTAAACGATGGAAGGGCACATATTGCTTCAAGGATAAAGAATAAACCCACATGTTATGGTATGTATGACCCATAATTTCAGAAAGGGCATGAGAAGGATGGGAAATAAAAGAAAAGTATGTCCTTCTCTACCACCCAAAGGCCATTCAGGAAGGATTACTAAACCAGGATTCAGGAAACCTGCATTTTAAGTCCTGGTTCTGCAACTAAGTCTGTGATACTGTCATTCTCCCTCTCTGGGCTTCTACCAGGAGAAGGGAATTTGAGTCAATTAGAGATCCCTATGAAGGAAAAAGTACTTGAAGTAGATTGGTAATGCCTAGGGTATGGCCCAGGACATGAGGTACATTATATTGCACCTGGAGGCCTGGAGGATTATCCAAGTCTCTCATAAAAATGTGTCTTTTCTCCAACTCCTGATGTTAAGTTCTCATCAACGTCAGATTTCACTGATAATGACAATTCCTAGGCCCTTCAGGTTTACTGAGGACTCTTTGGTGGGGGGATTTAAATTTCAGGATGAATTTTCAGAAACTGAGCACAGAAAGAGTTATCGTACATCCAATCAAGCTTATAGGAGGTTCCCTTGTATAGTTTATGAAGATCCTTATCAAGTTTCACTCCAGTACATGGAAAAACACCACATTCTGCAAATATTCCAGGTAAACCTCTCAATTCCTCTTTTTAATTGTAAGTTTTTCAAGAGGTACAAGAAAGGGTGTATTCTGTAAAAAGGGATATATTCTAATTGAGAAGACAATAAGTGCATTAAAATGTAAGTACCATAAGTAGTAGTAAATAATAAACACCAAACAGATGATACCATCATATGAAGCCATTCAGAGGAATTAGAGATCAGATAGGTTGGCTGATAGGGAAAAACCTAGCCAAGAGTTAAACTTATAGCCAGTCTAGGAAGGAAGGAAAAAATTATCAATTGAAACGAAGAGAAAACGGCAATCCAGGCAGAAGTGTTATACTGTCACGTGTTGCTTAATAACGAGGATATTTTCTGAGAGGTCTGAAACATGCATCATTAGGCGATTTTGTGTGTGAACATCAGTGTGCTTAACACAAATCTAGACGATATAGGCTACCACACACTTAGGCTGTATGGTATAGCCTATTGCTCCTGGGCCACAAACCTGTGTTGTACATTATTATAATGAATACTGTAGGCAATTGTAACACAATGGGAAGTATTTGTGTATCTAAACGTATCTAAACATAGAAAACATACAGTAAAATTTCCACATGAAAGATAAAAAATGGTACACCTTTATGGAGTACTTAACTATGTATGGAGCTTGCAGGCCTGCAAGTTGCTCTGAGCAAGTCAGTGAGTGAGTGGTGAGTCAGTGTAAAGGCCTTGGATGTTACCACACAATACTGTAGACTTTATAAACATTGTACACTTAGACTACACTAAATTTTTTTAAACTTTTTGTTTTTTCAAAAATAACCTTAGCTTACTGTAGCTTTTTTACTTTATAAACTTTAAAAATTTTTTAATCTTCTGTTTTGTAATAACACTTAGCTTAAAATATACATTGTATAGCTATACAAAAATATTTTTCTTTACATTCTTATTCTATAATCTTGGTTCCATTTTTAATTATTTTTACTTTTATTTTTCTACTATTTAAACATTCTTATGAAAACTAAGACACAAATACACTCATTAGCCTACACCTACACAGGGTCAGGATCATCAGTATCCCTGTCTTCCACCTTCACAACTTGTCCCACTGGAAGGTCTTCAGAGGCAATAACATGCATGAAGCTGCATCTCCTGTGATAACAATGCCTTCTTCTGGAATACCACCTAAAAAACTTCCCTGCTGGTTTACAGTTAACTTTTTTAAATAGGTAGACATAGTACTTTCTAAATAAATCACATAATAAGTACATAAACCAGCAGGATAGTCATCTATTTTCAAGTATGACATAGTGTACATATACTTCGTGTGCTATATTTTTATACGACTGGCACCAAAATAGGTTTGTTTACACCAGCATCACCACAAACACGTGAGTAATGACTTGCATTATGATGTTAAGACAGCTACGACGTCACTGGACAATAGGAATTTTTCAGCTCCATTAGAATCTTTAAATACATCCCTATATGGAACATGACTAAACTTTCAAAAGATGACCAATCTCGTGACCATCTAAGAATCCATATTCTCTAGAGGGGAAAAGAAATACTTTAAAATTGCTTCTAGTTCTTCAAATTACAAATCTCATTGACCTCAGGATGTGGTGCTGGAACTTTTTGATATCCCTTGACGTCACAAGAGATTATTGCCTGGTGTGTTTATTTTTATGTTAATATTATTTACCCCCAGCAATGTACATGAACATATACAACAAAGGTGTAAAACAAGAATGGCTTACCTCAAACGAAAACCTTTATACTGAAATTTTTTTAATTTAAAGCTAAGTAGAGCATATAGGTAAGAGCACAGATTTTACAATCTTTTGCAGTTAGGGCTGAGCCCAAGACTCAAATCCTAACTTTGCACGTCTTATCTTTGTGATTTGGGAAAAATTACTTAACTTCTGTGAACTTCAGATTCTTTACATAAAATAAGCATAAATGATGTCTGCTTCATTAACCCTGGTCTATGTCTTTTCCTTTTTCAAATGTCTTTTTGTTGGAAGAGTACTAATGGCCAGGTTTCTGGCTTTAATGAAGGAACTACTAATTATTAAACTGAAGGCTGAAACTTGTTGAGACAGTAGAGTTTTAATTATTTCATAATTTTCTTCACCTGTGAAGAAAAAAATGCTTATGCATGCAACATTGTTGTAAGAAAAAATAGTAATCAAATATGTGTTCAACAGAAATAAATATAAAATACATAATGGAATGATGTTGGTGCCTTAAGTAGACCTGAATATTCTATCCTGAAATTTGCCTGATTGTTATGTTCTGCAAATGAGAATCGTGCTTTATTATAATTTTTAATTTATTCAATAACAAAAAACGGAAGTGAATCTAAAGTTTTATGTATACTTTTTCATAATATTGCAGTACTGAACATCATTTTTACCATTTCGAATCAAATGCCTCAGAAGCAATTTTCTATGCAAAATTATGCAGTTTAAAATTTTTTATTCAAAATGCTTTCCTCTTACTGTTCTTCAAAGGAAATAATTTATTAATTTCACAATCTAGTGAGATCACAATTCTCAAAACAAAGATTTTCTTCCAAATCTTCTCACTATCTCTTTGATCTTGGAAACCAGTAAAAATATCCATTGCTATTTATTATAAAACTTTTATTCTTCTAAATTTTACCTTAATTTGCCTAACTTTCTTAGTAATAATAAAGTAAGCTGTTACTTTTTAGAAATACATGAATTTATTCAAAATACCATAGTGAGCTGGAAATAGTGGTGTGCACCTATAGTCCTAGCTACTCAGGAGGCTGAGGCAGGAGGATCCGTTGAGCCCAGCAGTTTGAAGCTACAGTGAACTATGTATGAGCTATGACAGTACCACTGCATACCATCTTGGGTGACGGAGTGAGACCCCATCTCTGAAAAAACAGAAGCTATGGTATGTGTTAGATTAGTGGGAAAGATAGCATCAAATATAACCTGACCACATAACTTTTGCTCAGAGCCATAATGTGATGCCTTATGCTCTTTCTCTCAGCAGATTACTGAAAACTTAGTCTATGAAAAGCCAGAGGACCCCCTGAATTTTATGCTGTGCCAGGTATAGAATTGGAGAAAAAGAACAACCTTTTTATTCTCTTTATTGTAAAATACAGCACACATATGGCAAAGTGTATAGAACAAAGTATGTACAACTCTGAATTATTATGAAGTAAACATACCTGTAACTACCATTCAAGTTTTTAAAAAATAAAACATGACCGGCATACCAGAAGCCTCCATCCTTTCCCTCACAGTTATTACTTCCCACAAAGAGATTCTTTATGACTTTTATGATAATGATCTTCTCACTTTTCTTTAAAATTTTATCACTAAGCCTAAATCATGAAATACTTTTGTTTAGATTTGTCAGCATTTGACCTGTACATTAAGGGAAACATATAGTATGTAATCATTTGTGTCTGGTTTCTTATGCTCAAAATTACGTCATTGGGATTGATCCATGCTGTTGTATGTGGCTGTAGTGCATTCATTTTAATTGGCAGGGGTGTCCAATCTTTGGCTCACCTGGGCCGCATTGGAAGATGAATTGCTTGGGGCCACACATAAAATACACTAACCATGGTAACTGGTGATAAAAAATGCAAAAAATCTCATAATATTTTAAGAAAGTTTATGAATTTGTGTTGGGGGGGGCCTTATTCAAACCACTATTGTTGTGTGGGGGTCTAAGTCTCTTAGTAGGTCTTTAAGAACTTGTTTTATGAATCTGGGTGCTCCTGTATTTATATATTTATATTTAGGAGAGTTAGCTCTTCTTGCTAAATCAAACCCTTTACCATTTTGTAATGCCTTTCCTTGTCTTTTTTGTCCTTTGTTGATTTAAAGTCTATTTTGCCAGAAACTAGGATTGCAACCTCTGCTTTCTTCTGCTTTCCATTTCCTTGTTAAATTTTCCTCCATCCCTTAATTTTGAGCCTGTGTATGTCTTTGTAAGTGAGATATCTCTTGAATTCAGCACACCAGTGGGTCTTATCTTTTTATCCAGCTTGCCATTCTATGTCTTTTAATTGGGATATTTAGCCCATTTATATTTAAGGTTAATATTGGTATGTTGTGAGGTCCTGTCATCATCATGCTGGCTGGTTAATTTTGCATACTTGCTAATGTAGTTGTTTCATAGTGTTGTTGGTCTGTGTACCTCAGTGTGTGTTTATACTGGCTGGTAATAGTTGTTCCTTTCCATGTTTAATGCTTCCTTCAGGAGCTTTTGCAACGCACACCTGGTGGTGATAAAAATCCCTCATCATTTGCTTTTTTGAAAAAGATTTTATTTCTTTTTCGCTTATGAAGCTTAGTTTGGCCAGACATGAAATTCTGGGTTGGAAATTCTTTCCTTTAAGAATGCTGAATATTGGCCCCCAATCTCTTCTGGCTTGTAGCGTTTCTGTTGACAGGTCTACTGTTAGTCTAACTGGCTTTGCTTTGTAGATGACCTTGCCTTTCTGACTGTCCTTAGCATTTTTCCTTCATTTGGCTTTAGAGAATCTGATGATTGTGTGTCTTGCAGTAGAACTTCTCGTGGAGTATCTTACTGGGACTCTGGATTTCATGAACTTGAATGTCAGCCTGTCTTACTAGGTTGGTGAAGTTCTCCTCGATAGTTTCCTGAAGCGTGTTTTCCAGCTTGGTTCCACTCTCCCTGTCTCTTTCAGGTATTTAAATCAGTTATAGATTTGGTCTTTTTACATAGTCCCATAGTTCTCAGAGGTTTTGTTCATTGCTTTTCATTCTTTTTTCTCTAATCTTGTCCACATGCCTTACTTCAGCAAGATAGTCTTCAAACTCTGATATTCTCTCTTCTGCTTGGGTGATTCAGCTATTGATACTTGTGTTTGCATCACGAAGTTCTCGTGCTGTGTTTTCAACTCCATCAGGACATTATGTTTCTCTCTAAACTGGTTATTCTAGTTAACAGCTTCTGTAATGTTTTATCATGGTTCTTAGTTTCCTTGCATTGGATTATAACATACTTTTTTTAAATTATATTGTGCAGGTTTGTTACATAGGTATACAAGTACCATGGTGGTTTGCTGCATCCATCCCCCTGTCATCTACATTAGGTGTTTATCCTAATGTTATCCCTTCCCAATCCCCCCACCCCCTGCTATCCCTCTCCTAGCCCTACCAGCTTCTTTAGCTCTGCAAAGTTTGTTATTACCTACTTTCTGAAATCACTTCTGTCAATTCATCTATCACAGTTTCAGCCCTGCTCTGTGCCCTTGCTGGAGAAGTGTTGTGATCATTTGGAGAAGAGGCATTCTGGCTTTCAGAATTTTCAGTGTTTTTGCATTGGTTTTTCCTCATCTTCATGGATTTATCTACCTTTGATCTTTGAGGCTGATGACCTTTGGATGGGGTTTTTGTGGAGTCTTTTTTGTTGATGTTGTTATTGTTATTAATTTCTGTTTGTTTTTCTTCTAACCGACACCTTTTCTGCAGGTTTGCTGCATTTTGCTGGGGGTCCACTCCAGACCTTGTTCACCTGCATATCACCAGTGAAGGATGCAGAACAGCAAAGATTGCTGCCTGCTCCCTCCTCTGGAAGCTTCATTCCAGAGGGGCACCAACATGATGCCAGCTGGAACTCTTCTGTATGAAGTATCTAGTGACCCCTGTTGGAAGATCTCATCCAACCAGAAGGCACAGAATCAGGGATCTGCTTACGGAAGCAGTCTGATTGTTCCTTAGTGGAGCTGGTACACTATGCTGCTGGAGTCCCCCTCATCCAGATTGCCCAGAAGTTTCCAAAGTGCTAGATCAGTTTACACCTCCTGCCTAATGTGGAATTGTTGTTTTCTTTGTGATTTTTATAGTGTGCTGCTTTGAACTTCTTGGAGCTGTGGGTTCCTAGTTTTCATCAAATTTGGAAATTTGTCAGCCACTATTTTTGCAAATATGTTTCTATCTCAGCCCCCCCGCTTTGAGGATTCCACTTATATGCATATTGAGCCACCTGAAGTTGTTCCACAGGTTACTTGATGCTCTGTTCATTATTTAATCTACCTCTATAAATATTATTTTGGATACTTTCCATTGCTGTGTCTTTGAGTTTACTAATACTTTTTTCTGCAGTGTCTAAAATAATGTTTTTTAAAGTGCTGGTATATTTTTCATAGCATATATTGTAATTTTTATAGTTTTTATTCCTAGATTATTTTGTCTTTTCTAGAGCTTTGGTATCCCTATGTTTTGAACATATAGAATACAGTTATAACTGTTTTAATGTTCTTATATATTAATTTGAACATCTGTACTAGTTATAGATTGGTTTCAATTTGTTGATGTTCCTCCTCATGATGGATAATATTTTCCTGCTTCTATTTTTCATTCTTTTTTTTTTTTGAGACGGAGTCTCGCTCTCTTGCCAGGCAAGACTGTGGGGCAATCCCATCTCACTGCAACCTCCGCCTCCTGGGTTCAAGCAATTCTCCTTCCTCAGCCTCATAAGTAGTTCGTACTACAGGTGTGTGCCACCATGCCCAGCTAATATTTTGTATTATTTAGATGGTTTCGCCATGTTGGCCAGGATGGTCTCTATCTCTTGACCTCGTGATCCATCCTCCTTGGCCTCCCAAAGTGCTGGGATTAAAGGTGTGAGCCACAATGCCTGGCCTATTTTTTATTCTTAATTGATAAATAATAATTATATATTTATGAGGTACAGTGTGATGTTTTGATACATTTGGAATTATGAAATCAGGATAATTAACATATCCAGTATATCACATACTTATTTTTTGTGGTGAGATATTTAAAACAATACATTATTATTAACTATAGTCACCTTGCTATGCAGTAGGACACTAGAACTTGTTTCTCCTATCTAACTGAAAAAATCCACCCCAAAACTAGCAGAAGAAAAGAAAAATAGCAAGAAACAAACAGCCTGATTTTAAAAATTGGCAAAAGACCTAAAGTGACATTTCTCAAAATGAGACATAAAAATTGCCAGCAGATATATGAGAACATGCTCATCTTGACTATTTATCAGGGAAATGCAAATTAAAATCATAACAAATCACCTTATCCCTGTTAGACTCTTTTAATCAAAAAGATGAAAGATGCTAGATGTGGTGGATTACACCTGTGCGTAAACCTGTGTGTTTTTATGATTTCATGATTTAATATTTTGTTTCTATCTTAAGAACCTTTAAGGACCTCTTGTAAGTCTGGTCTTGTTGAAACATACTCCCTCAGCATATGTTTGTCTGAGAAGGACTTTATTTCTCCTTCACTTATGAAGCTTAGTTTGGTGGAATATGAAATTCTTGGTTGGAATTTCTTTTCTTTAAGAATGCTGTGCTGAGAGGTGTGCTGCTAGCATGATTGGGTTCCCCTTGTAGGTTTCTGACCTCTCTGTCTGGCTGCCTTTAAGACTTTTTCTATGTTCATCTTGGTGAATCTGATGACTATGTACCGTGGGGATCGTTGTCTTGTATAGTATCTCACAGGGATTCTCTATTTTTCTTGAATTTATATGTCCACCTCTGGTGAGATTGGGGAAATTTTTGTGAACTATATCCTTAGCCCTGTTTTCCAAGTTGCTTATTCTCTCTACCTTTTCTCTAAGTAATGCCAGTGAGTCATAGATTTGTTCTCTTTTCATAATCCCACATTTTTTGGAGGTTTTATGCATTTCTTTAATTTTTTTTATTTTTGTCTGACTGAATTGATTCAAAAAACTGGTCTTCCATCTCTGATGTTCTTTACTCACCTTGGTCAATTCTGCTTTAATGATACTAAAACTGAATTAGTAATTCTTGAAGTGAATTCTTCAATTCCATAAGCTCAGTTTCATTCTTTCTTAAAATAGCTATTTCATCTTTCAGCTCCTAAAATGGATCATTTTAGTGGATTCCTTGGATTGGGTTGCAACTTTCTGCTCAATCTCAATTATCTTCCTTGCCATCCAGATTCTGAATTCTATGTCTGTCATTTCAGTCATTTCAACCTGGTTTTAAACCATTGCTAGAGGACTAGTCTGTTAATTTGGAGGTAAGGGGTCACTCTGGCTTTTGGAATTACCAGAGATTTTACATTGATTCTTTTTCATGTGTGAGGGCTAGTGTTCCTTTAACTGTGATAGAAGTTGAGTATAGTCAGTTGGCGTCATTTCTGGTTGCTTTCAGAGGGCTAATGCTCTGTGCAGGATCTTTGTGGCTGGATTTTTGCCTTAGGTTTTACAGATGCTGTATACTGGCAAAATATTTTTAGTGTTATAATTTGGGCTGAAATTCAGTAGATGGTGCTTAAGAGTAGTAACCAGCAGATAAGCTCTTAGCCCTCTGCTCTTTTGTTTTTGACACATTCATAGTAGTGCTCTGCAGTTTTGGGGAGAGAGATGACCACTCTCCCTCAACTAGGTTCCCTCCTGGGCTTTGGAGGAGCCCCCACCAATCACTAGCTGTGTACCTGCCTTTCCTTTGTTAGGTGTTCTGAGCTACAGGTTGCTTCAGGCAGGGGCCACAGCTGGCAGTCTGGCCATACCCTTCTTTAACTGGCCCTGTGGAGGGAGGCACACCCACTCCCCTGTCAGTCTGAGAACGTGGGCATCTCACCTCTTTCATTGTTCTGAGAGTGGGAGCTTCCCCCTTGCTTGGGGGCTGTACAAGGCAGTGAGTCCCATCTAGCTAGGAATAGCAGGGGTGAATGAAGTCACCTGATCCATTATCCAGGCATTTCCTCAGAGAACACAGAGCTGTGCCCATCCACAGATTTCAGGCAGAGGTGTGACCACTGTGCAGAAGCCCCAGCCAGGGAGTCTTGCATGTCTAGGAGTAGCAGGGTTGAGTGGAGTAGTCTGGCCCATCATCCAGGTGCTTCCTGGGAGAACGTGTAGCTGCACCTGCCCACAGAGTTAGGCAGAGGCAGGTCTTCTATGTTTGAAGCCCCAGCCAGCATGTCACACTTGCCTAGGAGCAGCAAGGGTGGGTGGAGTAACCTGACCTGCTGTTTGGGTGCTTCTTGGAGAAACATAAAACTGTGTCTCCTGGCAGAGTTCAGGCAGGTGTGAGACCACTGTGCTGGAAGCTGACACTGAGCCTTACCTGGTAAAGGGGAGTGGAGCAATCTGACTGCTCTCTGGCACTGTGACTGGGGCCCCTCTTGGGGCTATGGCAGCTTGCACCAGGCTGCTCCAGGGCCCAAGGCCAGTGGGTGTCCCTATGGACTTTAGTGTTGCTTCTACAGAAACTCTAAGTGGCTCTCAGTATCAGTCTAGAGGTCCTGGGGGAGTCATGGGTGTTCTTCCATTCTTAGGATTGCATAAGTCCCTGTGGGTAGTGTGGATCCCCTGGGAGTTCTCACCTTTTCCCCTTATTGGGGAGCTTCACTTGCCTCTAGGCCAGTCCCAGGTGACTGGATGCTCAGCTTTGCTCTTCTCTGTTCTCTATGTTTTTTCACTTTCCATCTGTCTTCTATTTCCTATATTTTCTTTGATTTCCAGTGTATTTTCCTTTACTTGATTGAGCACAGTTAGTTATTATAGCTGCTTTAAAGTGCTTATCTAGGGCCAAGCACAGTGGCTTATGCCTATAATCCCAGCACTTCAGGAGGCAAAGGTGAGCAGATGACCTGAGGCCAGGAATTCTAGGTTAGCATGGCCAACATGGCAAAACACTATCGCTACTAAAAATACAAAAATTAGCCGGGCATGGTGGAATGCACCTACAATCACAGATACTTGGGAGGCTGAGGCACTAGAATCACTTGCACCCAGGAGGCAAAGTTTGCAATGAGCCAAGATTGCACCACTGTACTCTTGCCTGGGTGACAAAGTGAGACTGTCTCAAAAATAAAGTGCTTGTCTAGTAACTTCAATGCCAGATCATCTTGGAGTTGGCATCTGTTGTCTTTTTCATCAAAAGTGAAATGCATTTTCTGTTTTCTATAAGTAGAATAATTTTAAACAATCTGGGATATCGTTAATATTATATTGTGTAGACTGAGTTCAGTGATATTCTTCTGATGAATGTTGATTTTTTTAATGGCAGTTAATATGATCAGATTCAAACTGCAAGTTCTCTCTTGCTTTTGCGATTGACAGGGGATAGCTCAAATCAATTCACATTACTTTGAGTCCATTCTATGAGTGCATGTTTTAGGGATCAGCCTGAAGTTCATATACAATATTGAGCAATCTTTTTCTCCTTTCTGAATTCTCCCTCATTCTTCAGAATCTGGTCATATTTGGCCAGGTTACTTCCCCTGATTCTTCCATCCAGAAAGACAGCAGGATTTCTTATCAGAGTTTTAGGCATTCTTGCACTGCCACAGCTGTCTATGGCTGTGACTGCTATTGAGTTAATGTGGAAAAAATGAAGAACTCATTTTGGTCACTTCGTCCAAGTTTAGACTTTCCTTTAAAATTTATCTGTCTTTGTTTAGTCTCCAGAGCCTTCTGGAAGTTATGCTTTGGTTTGGTTTGATTTTTGTGTTCATTTGTTTGTAGTGGGTGGGGTGGGTGTTATATTTTGTCCATTGTATATACAGCCGTTATTTACAGGAGTCATTTTTTGAGTGCCTTTTCCTATATTTAAAAAGCAGAATCTCCTGGTTAAAAAATAATATATGCATTTAAAGCTTTAGTACATAAATTTAAATATGTAGTATTTTCATTTAATTTAGTTCTAAATAGTTTCTAATGGGTATTATAATTTCTCCTTCAACTCATGGGTTTGGGGACCTTATATTATTTTTATAAATTATTAGATATTGAATTTGTAGTTATCTTTTGGTTTCTTAGTCAATTGCACTTTTGCTCAATTTGACATTTGTATAATGTCAAATCTTTGAAATGTGTTTATGATACAGCATATGGTTAATAGTTGTGAATAAATTTTTTGAGCTTAAAAAAAGGTTTATTCTGCAATCATTGGCAAGTATTCTGAGTGTGTCCATTAAGTCAGGCTTACTAAACATGTTGTTTAAGTCTTCTAATATGATTGTGAATTTGTCTATCTCCTATTGTTCAGTCAGTTTTTGCTGTGTATATGTGCTTGGGGTTATATTATTAAGTGCATATGAATTTATAATTCTTATATATTTCTGACAAATTGAACTTTTTATTACAAAGGGTATATCATGAACTCTGACCACTTGGTTCAACATTATTGTGGCTATACCAGATTTATTTTTACTAATAGGTAAATGGTATTATATTTTTCTATCCTTATTACTTTTAACTTTTCCCTGTTCTTAGGTTTCAGATATGTTTTTTATAAATAGCATAGAGTTGAGGTTTTGCTTTTTTATCATTAGTATTCAAATCTTGCAAGTTTTTAACCATTTACAAATAATACAATGAAAGATACATTTGAGGTTAAATCTCTTGTTTTTGCTATGCGCTATTTGTCCTACTTCTTGTATTTCTCTTTCTTTACTTTTTGTCTTCTTTTATAATTCCATTTTTCCCTCTGTTGACTTAGAGGTTATCTACTTTTTTGTTGTTGTTGTCGTTTCTTATTGGGGGAATTTTTTTTAATTAGTAGACTTTATTTTTTAGAGTAGTTTTAAATTTATAGAAAAATTGGACAGAAAGAATAGTTTCCATCTCCTTACCCTTCCCTCATTCCCCACCACTAATTTCTCTTATTATTAACATTTTGCATTAGTGTGTTACACCTGTTACAAATTGGTGAGCCAGTATCGATATATTAATTAAAGTCCGTAGTTTACATTAGGGTTCTTTCTTTGTGTTGTACATTCTATGGGTTTGGCAAATATGTATGACATGGATCTACTGTGACAGTATTATACAGAATGTGGTCACTGCTCTAATAATCCTCATAATATTTTATAATGGTTCCCATAGAGGTTATAACATATATTCTTGATGTATCAAAGTACACGTTATTTGCACCAGCTTAATTAAGGACTTCTGTATTTTAAATCTCTACGTATTTTAACCTCACAAAATATGATAATTCCAAGTAAACCAAAAATTACAAGGGGAAAAAATTGTTTTTCATTCTCCCTAGGTGCAGGAAATGATGAAAAACAGAGACAAAATGTGAAATCTACAAAGAATGAGCCTCTCTTCAGGATTGTTTACAATCATGTGTCAATACTCTATTCTGTTTTCCATCTGAAAAAAAAATGGTTTTGAATAGACATTGATGGTGACTCTACCTGAATATGATCTTAATTTGTAAGTAAAAATCTATGGGATATCTATGTAAATTTTATATAACAATTACAGATATCTCTGAACAATTACACAAAAACATACATATTATACTTATGCATACATTGGTATTTCAATACACATTCTCTGAAATCCTTGAATAATAAGTTCACAAATCACAGCTAGCAATTTCTATGTACTTCTTATAAAGCACACAAACCTGTCTCCAAACTATTTACAAAATATCTAATCAGAAAATGTGTGAAAAAGAATTTATAACAGCATTTTTTCTCTTAATGAAAGATTAATGTTGCAATATTTCTTCTTTTATTTTTGCTGTTTCTTCTTAAACTTTGTTTGTTATACTCTGCCATTAGTGGATGTGATTCTAATCTTTTCCTATGGATAGATCGCTTCTGATTTTTAACCTACAGCAAAACTCAAGCATGTTGTGCTGCTCTGTACACACCTGTGGGTGAGGCAGAATGTCACTTTCTCATTACCTTTATCCCCTAAAGAGTATCTACATCATGTGGAATGTATAACCAGTTTAACTGGTATTTTAATGGAAAAAGCCTTAACTTGGTCTGTCTGGTATGAGGGTGTCTGCCCAAAGATCGTAACTGAGATGATCATCTGATATTACTTTTGTGATATGAACTTAACATTTAATTTCTGTTTGAATATTACAGGAGACTTGATTTTTTATATTGTTCAGTTGATGCAATGGTATGATTATATGGTTGAATTACAATAAATTAAGCTTCTGTTTGAACAAATCACACACAAATTCTACTTTTTTATATCTTTCATTTCTTATAATTATGTAAAAATTGCTTTATAATTTCAAAGATTACTTGTATTTTTTTTCATTTGTCCACAACTGAAAATGTACATGTGGTCAAACTCAATAAATTGTTCTCATTCAAACAGACAAGTAGCCCTGTTGACCGTGGGCTGGAAAAACTAGGTGAAGCTGATAAACTTGCATATACCTTGAGAAAAGTTTGAGTTATACAACTAAGGTCATACCAATTAGATGGCTGAATAAAATCATCCAAAGATAAATGGACCAATAATATTAGTGTTCAAAAACTCAAATGTTATCAACAACATATGAAATTATGATTAAATTTCATTCACTGATTTTCAATCCTAAGACCAGACAATTTTGACATGTTTCTTAAAGCAGAACACTTGAGACTCAACCACACCAGCCACTTCAGCCTTTCCTGTTGGCTTTCTGGGATGCCTTTCACAACTGTCATTTTTGACCTTTCAGAATGAGGCAATGGATCAGAGGGATGGGCTCTGTATGGTACAGTGAGCCTGTCTAAAGATGTTTGTCTAGGAAGAAAAGGGAGAAAATGAAGATCAGGCTTCATATGCAATGACTCAGGCTCTCTACTGAAAGAGCTATCTAATATGGAAGATCAATCAGCTAAAAGTGTATTCAGTTCTTAGTCCCTAAGTGGAAGGAAGTAGTCCCAGCCCAGGAGTAAACACTAAAGTACCTGGGTGGAACTAACTGTCAAGCAGAAGAGAAAGAGGAGTCTCAGAATTGGCCCTTTTGGAGTAAAACTGACAGAGGATACGGATGAGTATATCAAATAAAAGGGAAATAAATGTTTCAGTGTCAGAGTAACCAGAGATCAAAATACATGACCTCCCTTGAAGAAATACTTAAAGAAGCTTATGAAAAATAGGTTATTTATATAGATGAGGTATGAGTGTTTCAAGTGTTGTTAGAGATGTTTATAACAACACTTATAACAATAATGGGCATTGTTAGCCCTGATTATTTTAGTAATATTATTATCAACAGTAATATTGGATTTTACCTGAGCAATTCTGATTGCCTTCCCTCAAATCATTCCCCAGCTACCCTGATTTCCTCACAGTAATAGCAAAGCTACTAGAGCAGTTTTCCTCAATCTTTCTCCTCCCTTCTTCTGTTTAAAGAATAAATATGACGCCAGTGGTCATTAGAACAATGTAAATCAAAACCACAATGAGATATCACCTTACACTAACTATAATCAAAAAGACAACAAGTATCAGTGAAGATGTGGGGAAATTAGAACCCTCCTATGCTGCTAGTAGTATATAAAATGGTGCAGCCACTTTGGGAAACAGTTTGGCAGTTTTTCAGAAAGTGAAACATTGTATTATTACATGACAGTAATTCTACACCTAGGTTGATATGGTTTGGCTGTGTCCGCACTCAAATCTCATCTCGAATTTTAGCTCCCATAATCCCAATGTGTCATGGGATGGTCCGGGTGGGACGTGATTGAATCATGGTGGTAGATTTTCCCATGCCATTCTCATGATAGCAAATGAGTGTTCATGAGATTTGATGATTTTATAAAGGGCAGTTCCCCTGCACATGTTCTCCTGCCTGCTTCCATGTAAGACATGCTTTTGCTCCTCCTTCTCCTTCCTCCATTGTTGTGAGACCTTCCCAGCTATGTGGAACTGTGAGTTCATTAAATCTCTTTTTCTTTATAAAATACCCAGTCTCACATATTTCTTCATAGCAATATGAAAATAGACTAATACAGAGGTATATGCCCAAGAGAATTGAAAATATATGTCCACAAAAATCTTGTTTATGAATGCTCATAGCAGCATTCATAACTAAAAAAAAATAGAAATAACTGAAATATCCATCAACTGATGAACTGATTTTTAAGGTAGTCTGTACATACAATGGAATATTACTTAGACTTAAAAAGGAAGGCAACCTTTTCAATTGCTACATCATAGATGAACCTGGAGGATATTATGCTAAATAAAATAAACCAGTCACAAAAAGCAAATAATGTATGATTCTACTTATATGAGGCATCTAAAGTAGTCAAATTTACAAAAACAGAAAGTAGAAAGCTGATAACCAGGGACTAGGAGGAGGGCAAAAGGGAGCATTTTAATGGATTTACTTTCAGTCTTTTAAGATGAAAACGTTGTGGAGATTTGTTGCACAACAATGTGAATATACTTAACACTACTGAACTGTACACTTTAAAATGGTTATAATGGCAAATTTTACATTATGCGTTTTTAACACAATCAAGAAATGTTTTAATTCAAAGTGAAAAAAATAGTAATACATTTATACAGTGGATTATTATTTAGCCATAAAAAGGAATAAGGTACCGATACATAACTATGACTTGTATGAGCCTGGAAAATATTATGTCAAATAAAAGCGGCCAGACATAGAAAACCACTATGATTCCATTTCTATGAAATGTCCAAAATAAGAAAAATTCAAAGGGACATAAGTAGATTAGTGGTTGTCAGGGGTTACAGTAAGGTGGCAATGGGGAGTGACTGCTAATGTGCATGAGGTTTCTTTTGGGGGTGATGAAAATATTCTGGAATTAGGTAGGGGTAATGATTGCATAACTCCAGATATTCTAAAAACCACTTAATTGTACACTTCAAAAGGATAATTTTATGGTATATGAATTATATACAAATATAGCTATTTTTTAAAAAGAAATATGGAGGTTAATATTTTAAGTTTCACCATATGACAAGGAAGAAGAAGAATAGTTGTGAAACTCAGAACCAACAAAAATAAAAGTATCTTAGCCTTCCAGGAGAATTATCCATTTCCCCTACTCTTTGCAAATTCCTTTCTTTTATTCTTTGGTCTTTGGTCTCTTGCATATACTTTATTTTTAAAATTAACCTCCTAGTATTTCATGACTAGTAACTCATTCTCAGCTCTACTCAGCCACTCTCTCCACCTATCTTCTTTTGCTCTTATATATTTAACCTCTTTAATAACTCTATTCTAAACCACCTATTCTTGTGAATAAGTTATGAGTATGTAAGTGTAATTATATCTGTTAGTGTTTTGTGCTCATATATCCCTAGATATATGTGTGTGTATAGGGTTGTGGGCAAGTGTGGTTTCAGATGATTCTGTGCCTACGCTTTAATCTTCATGTCAATTTTTTGGTTGGAAACATTGTAAGGATAAAACTCAGAAAACGTTGTATTTTTATTTGTAAGGATAAAACTCAGAAAACACTGTTTACATAAGTGACAAATAATATGCTAATATTGTTAGTGTGCCAGTGTGTGAAGGTGCCTTTCTTCTCCTTCACCTTCCTTGGGGTCTCAGGCTATTTTTTTTTTATAGTGTTGGCAGAATTTGTAACTATCTAACACCAAGTGAGAGTAGTAGTGTGGCCTATTATGAACACCTAGGGGATTCCAAGAGGCAGAATAAATTGCCTAATTGAGTATTTTTTTTTAAGAAAAAGAATTCTCCTCAAACTCCATTAAGATTACAGTAAAGATTTACAAAAGGAAGGAAATTTATGGTAATACTTAAAGCAGAAGGGAAAGAGACCAGAGATTTTTAGGATTTTTGAAAACAGAAAGTAGATGGGATAGCAATGACAGGTAAACTAAAGCACAAGACACTGCTGAGAACTCACAAGGGTAGCTAAGTGGAGGGAGAGCCTTAGAGGGCTCTAAACTCAGTATTGGCAGATATAGAGAAGTAGGCTATGAGTATCTAAAGAACTCTTCTTTTCCAATGACTTTTACACTGTTTTAATAACCTACCACTAGAGCCAAAGCTGGTCATCACCAGAACTGTTCCACCTGTGAACAGTTCTAGACAGCTACACTTGTCTAGACAGGCTACACTTCCAGAAATTGCACTGAACTTCATTACTTTTATAGGGAAAAAAATGTGTCCAGTTTTTATATTAAGAAAAAAAATGAGATAATTGTCCAACTGCACTTTGGTCAAATAAATTGTAGCACATCCATACAATTTAATTATATCCATACAATAAATGTTGCTATAATTGTTGTTTAATTATTTGGATGAGTACAATTGGATGTACCCCATATTATATAACAATATAACTCTACATACATAACAACATACTTACACATATGCACACAAAAACAGTCAAATGGGGAAAGAGACAAACTGAAAAAAATAAAAGAATATAAAAATATGAAATCTTGAGTTGGGATGCTTTTTCTAAACATAATAGCAAAGGTAGAAATCACTAAGAAAAATAATTACATAAGTGACATGAAAAAGAAAGAAGAAACTATGGAGGAACGGCCTCAAGATGGCTAAGTAGGTACATCTGGTACTCACCTCTTCCACAAAAAAAGAACCAAAATAGTGAGGGGATGATCACACTTTTTCCAGGTTGTCTAAGACAGTGGTCCCCAAACTTTTTGACACCTGGGAAATGGTGCTATGGTTTGGCCATGTCCCCACCTAAATCTCATCTTGAACTGCAGTTTCCCATAATCCCCATGTGTCACGGGAGGGACCCAGTGGGAAGTAATTGAATTATGGGACTGGTTACTCCCATACTGTTCTTGTGATAGTGAGTGAGTTCTCATGAGGTCTGATGGTTTTATAAGGGGCTTTTCCGCCTTTGCTCAGCACTTCTCCTTCTTGCCACCCTGTGAAGAAGATGCCTTTCCTCCCCTTCACCTTCCGTCATGATGGTAAGTTTCCTAAGATCTTCCAAGCCATGCAGAACTGTGAGTCAATTAAACCTCTATAAATGACCCAGTCTTGTGTATTTCTTCCAAGCAGCATAAGAACAAACTAACATAAATGGTTTCATGGAGGACAATATTCCATGGACTGGGTGAGGGAGACGGTTTCTAACTGAAACTGTTCTACCTTAGATTATCAGGCATTAATTAGATTCTCATAAGGAGCATGCAATCTAGATCTTTTGCATGCACAGTTCAGAGTAGGTGTTGTGCTCCTAAGAGAATCTAATGCCACTGCGATCTGACGAGGTCATAGCTCAGGCAGTAATCCTTACTCATGCTGCTCACCTCCTGCTGTGTGGCCCAGTTCCTAACAGGCCACAGACGGGCACCAGTCAGCTGCCTGTGGGTTAGGGACCCCTGGTCTAAGAGAGAACACTGTAATCCAACAGAAAAGTGATAGAAAGCAAGGAAGGAGAGGGAAGTGAGGCAGCCTGCTCTATCAGGATCAGCTGGGAACCTGGAAAGACTCCTCAATGTGGGGAATGGATAACTGTGAGATCCCCAGTGGTCCACATTTCCACTGTGGACTCCTTCTATCCTAGCCATGGGAGAAACTTTTGACCCTCACAGGCCCTGAAACCAACACAGACAACTCCCTGGAGACCACAAATTTCTCCAGAGAAGGAACCTCATGCTGAACCCCACAAATCTCCACATTCTATGAAGTTATAGATGGTACTACCCTGCCCCCAACTCGACTGTATCCTGCTCTGAAGCTCAACAGCCCTTGCTATCTCCACATCCCTGGAGCCCCCACTAAGATTCTCCAACTGTAGCAGGTGCCACCAGGGCAGAGGCAGTAGCCATCAGCAGTGACCCCAACCATCAACAGAGGGGTAACTATGCACTTTTATGCATCCCAAACACAAACTCCACTACCTGCAGCTGCTGCTACTACAAGTTACTGTCACTGGGGCTGAAGCCAAACAGAAGCATGTGCCCCTCCAGCTGCAGGCTTACAGCTGCTCCCACTGAAAGCAATCATGCCCTCCTCAATAGAAGGGCAGTAGCACAATTGCTGCTGCCTCCACTTGAGCATTCCACTGGCAGCCTGGTTATCTCCCCAGTCAGAGCTATTACCAGGGAGCCTGAGGACAGATCCACTTAGCCTGGGTCTACTTTCCAATCCCCATTGCCCAACCATGCCATCTGGGGCCTTGGGATCAATCAGCCCAGTTTACCAAGACTGTCACCTGAGCACTCCTCCGAGGAACCTGAGGCCAGGACCAGCCAGGCTGCTGCTACCACCACAGCTGACACAGACCTTTATGCACCACCTACAGGCCTGTGGATGGGCCCATCCAATTGACTGCAATAACCACCAACACCAACACAGACCACTTGGGACCCAGAGGATTGTCCCATCACTATTACTGCCATCACCATGCCACAGCCACTTCCCAGGGATCAGAGAATCTGCCCACCTGCCCAGCCCATTTCTGCCACTCCTAAAGCTGTCTGGAAACCCAAAAATCCACCTGCCTGACCTGCTAACACCAGCACCAGTGTATACTGCCCTGAGGCTCCAAAAAAGTCATTCTTCACCTACTGCTGCCATGACTGGGACTCAAAGACTGGCACACCTGGTGTACTAGTCCCCAAAGAAATCATACAGAGGCCATAATACTGCACACAACCAGAATCAAAGCCAAAATGTCATATTCAACGAATACCATAGATACATATTCAGGAATAAGTCCTCCTTTATGAAAGCAAATTTTAAAAATTGAAAGAAGTGATATTACATCCAATGCATAGATATCAAGGTAATGATGTAAGATGAAAAAGTAAGGAAATATAATTACAAAGTTACATAATTCTCTAACAACAGATTCCAATTAAAAAGAAACTTACAAAATCCCAAAATTATTCAAAATATTAATATTAAAGAAGCTCAGTGAGATACAAGAGAATACTGAAAAATAATACAAAGAAATCAGAAAGACAATTCAGGATATTAACAAGAAATATATTTAAGAGTATCATAAAAAACAACCAAATAGAAATTCTGGAAGTGAAAAATTTCTTTAATGAAATACAAAATGTATTAGAAAGTTTCAACAATACACTAGCTCAAGCAGAAAAGAAAAATCTCAGAATTTGAAGACAGGTTTTTTGTAATGACTGAGTCAGAAAATAATAAAGGAAACAGAATAAAAAGTGAGCAAAGCCCATGTGACACATGGGACAACATAAATTGACCAAATATGCTAGTTTCTGGCATTCTGGAAGAAAAGGGAAAACTACAGGGGTAAAAAGCTAATTTAAGAAAATAATAGATAAAAATTTTCCAAATGTAGTAGGATATTTAGACATCCAGATACAGGAAACCCAGGGACCCATTGTATTGAATTGATAAAATTCAATAAAGTCTTTTCCATTGGACATAGTAGTCAAACTGTCAAAAAAAAAAAAAAATACACAGAATTCTAAAAACAGCAAG
>NW_016108028.1:61343-95479 GCF_001604975.1 Cebus imitator
AAAAAAAAAAAAAAAAAAAGCTAGCCAAGGATACTATACCTAGCAAAGTTCTCCTTCGTCAATGATGGAGAAATAGTCTTTTCCAGACAAAGAAAAGGTGAGAGATTTATTATCACTAGACTGGCACTGTAAGAAATGCTTAAGAAAGTCCTACACCTGGAAGTGAAAGGACAATATCTCCCATCATGAATACAAAGGAAAATATAAAACTCACAGATAGGGAAAATACATAAACATGGAACCGCTAAATGATACCACTACCGAAAACCACAAAAACAAAATAATAAACAATGAGAACTAAGAATATGCAGAACAACCAGAAATCAATTAATGAAATGACAGGAATAAGCCTTCACATATCAATAATAAGCTTGAATGTAAATGGATTAAACTTTCCACCTAAAAGATACAGACTGGCTGAATAAAAAAGCATGGCTCAACTATATGCTGCCTATAACAAACTCATCTCACCTATAAAGACACATATAGCCTGAAAGTAAAAGGATGGAAAAAGATATTCCATACAAAGAAGAACAAAAAATGAGCAGGAGTAACTACTTTTAAGTCAGAAACAATAAAAAGAGATATAGTCATTATGTAATTACAAAGGGATCAACTCAGTAAGAGGATATAACAATACTAACCCTATATGCAATCAACACCAGAGCACTCAGATGTACACAGCAAATATTATTAGATTGAAGGGAGAGATAGACTTCAAAACAATAATATTTGGAGACTTCAATACTCCACTCTCAACATGAGACAAATCATCTAGAAAGAAAATCAACAAATGTCAAAACCTTGTTAATGTCAAAACGTTGAAGGCTAAGATCTACTATCTGACAGCACAATAGGGTGACTATAGTCAATAATAAGTTAATTGTACATTCTCAAATAACTTAAAGAATTATTTGGGGCTGGGCACGGTGGCTCACACCTGTAATCCCAGCACTTTGGGAGGCCGAAGCAGGGGGATCATCTGAGGTTGGGAGTTCAAAACCAGCCTGACCAACATAGAGAATCCCTGACTCTGCTAAAAATACAAAAAATTAGCCAGGCATGATGACACATGCCTGTAATTCCAGCTACTTGGGATGCAGAGGCAGGAGAATCGCTTGAAACCAGGAGGCAGAGGTTGCGGTGAGCTGAGTCACACCACTGCACTCCAGCCTAGGAAACAAAAGTGAGATTCCATCTCAGAAAAAAAAAAAAAAAAAAGAGTGTAATTGGATTGTTTGTAACTCAAAGGATAAATGCTTGAGGGGATGAATATCCCATTCCCTATGATGTGCTTCTTTCACATTGCATGTCTATACCAAAACATCTCATGTTCTCCAAAATATATGCACCTACTTTGTAGCCACAAAAAGGAAATATATAAATAGGCAAAGAAATAAAAATTAAAACAAAAATTAGATACTAATTATATTTTGTAGACATTGTTTTTTCAATATAGTATCTAACATACCTAAAAGTATAGAGAA
The DNA here is from genome assembly GCF_001604975.1 of Cebus imitator. NCBI lineage: Eukaryota > Metazoa > Chordata > Mammalia > Primates > Cebidae > Cebus > Cebus imitator. The sequence continues at coordinate 62,831 of NW_016108028.1, forward strand.
ATGGACACTTACTTCCACTATTGAGGGGGGCACACACTTACATTTTACAACCCTCTGAAATACAATTTGACTGCATAAATGAAACTTTAAAATGAGCATGCCCTTTAATCATGAAGTCTAATTCTAAGAATTTGTTCTAAGGACATAATAAATGTCTTTAAATTTATGTACAAAAATATTGTTGACAGCATTATTTGCAATATTGAAAAATTTAAAGTAACCTGAATTTTCCACCCAGGGATTCAGTTAAACACATAATAGCATATTCATATGGTGGGAAATAATACATCCTTTAAAATCATTTCGTAAAACATCACATAGAATAATGTCCACACCATATTGTTGAGTAAGAATAACTGTTTTAGAAAACTGTAAATGAGCAGGATAATTAAATGGGGGGGAAATGCAAAGAAGATGGGAAGTACTCGGCAGGGTGGGGGGGGGCGTTGTGTATGTTATTTATGCTAGAACTGTATCTACCCATAGCAGTCCCTCGGATAGTTCCTAAATGGATGATTCTACACTAAAATATTCACTGTATTTATCACTGGGTAGGGAAGCATAGATTCTTTTTGTTTTCTAAAATAGATATACACTCATCTTATCAGAATAATATGATGAATGTTGTTTTAAAAGCAGAGAATAAGGCAATACTTTACTAAATGCAGATGCCTTTGTATAACTGGCACTTTGGTCACACACTTTTGGCTCTTCTCAAGCGTAACTTAATGTAATATTTTTTTTTCCAGGACTGAGGAGAACTAATTCACCCTTAACCTCCCAAATCAGAAATTTTTGTATTCATTAGAAATGATGCTAATTTGGGTTAGCTGGCAAGGGCAGAGAAAGACAGACAATGAATGAACAACAGCAGACTGATTTTGTTTATGAAGGAAATAAAACAAGGTGATGTGAGAGAAAGTAATTGGAGTGGAGAGGGCAGGGTTACTTTAGGTAGGGAAATCTGAAAAAGCTTCTCAGAGGAAGTGAGAGCTGAGCTGCACCTGAAGAGTAACAAGGAGTCAGCCCGGGAACAGCCAGGAGAAATGGATTTCCATTAAATGGAACAGCAAATGCAGAAGCCATGTGGTTGGAGTATACATGGAGTGAAAGCAGTACTTAAAGAATTTGGAAAATAATACATGGGCAACTTGTAAGCTCTAATAAGAAGTTTGGCCCTTATGCTGAGTGCTAAAGCTGAACTGAACTGTTTTAAGTAGAGGAACAACAAAATCTGATTTATGCTCTTAAAAATTCTCAGAACCACAACCAATTCAGTATTCCTTAAAAACTGGTGGCCAAGGAAAAAAAAAGAAGGTTCCAGGGTAAAAGCAGAGAAATACCACTGTGTTTACAAGACAAAAGCCTGCAATTTTCACTATAACCCTTAAATCCAGACATAGCTGTTTATCTTCTTGAACTAACCAGGAAGTAGCGAAAATGAGTGAAGGTATTGGGGACTAACTCCTTCTGATAGAAATGCAGTTTCAGAGCTAGACTCAGAATTAAGAGCTGGACCCAAGCCCTAGAACCTTCTAACATAACTGGTCAGGCCTAGGGAGAGACAACAGTGGGGAATAAGAAGGAACAGCCAGAGATATAGGAGAGGCACAAAGAGAATATGATCTTGTAGAAAGCAGAAGAGGGAAGCATTATAAGAAGGATAGAGTAATGCACTGTATTTATTGCTTCTGAGTGAGAATAAATAAAAACAAAGAAAAAGTGTACACTGAATTTGGCAAAGTAGAGGTTGTTTGTAACTTGACAAGCAGTTTCAATGGAGTAGTGAGAATGGAGGCAAGATTGAATTTGGTTGAAGTTTAAAATGCAGATAGATAAAACAAACCAGTTGCTTAGGAAAAGAGTAATTCTCCCAGACACTGATACCAGCAATGTTTGGGACCTTTTAGACCCAAAATATAAGGTTGTACACAACATCTTCAACAATATCTCTACAATAAACACAATGTTTTATAGAGTAGCCCCTTAATATTGGACATCAAAGATATCACTGAGGGATTTCTTCAGTGGGTGAAATTTGGGCTAAATGATTTTTTACTGGTATATAGTTATTACATACAATAATTCCATATAATAACCATATGTGCTTTTTAAAATGAACTAAAATCCTTTCCAAATGCAAGAGTCTACTAATGCTGGGATGTCCCTTTCTTGGAAAAGGTCCAGACATATTTTAAGAAGTCATCTTGTCATGGCCATAATCTAAACATATTAACTGAGTTAAGTATTTATCATCTCTAGGAGCTGAAGGAAATATGGGGATGTCAATTATTTTTGAGTGAAAAAAAAATAGCTGTGTAAGAGAGAAGACACATTAAAGGTCAAAAGCCTAAGTATATACACACTTTAGGAAAGTTGTCAAGGAAACCCGACCAAAAATTTGTCAAGACCAACTGGAGAAAAAGTCATTTTTAGAGGCCCTAAAGAATTGTGTGGACCTGAACACTTCAGGTACATCATTTGCAGGTTTGATTCAACTGTTTTTTTTTTCCTTATTACATTTTTATTATTATTATACTTTAAGTTCTGGGGTACATGTGCAGAATGTGTAGGTTTGTTACATGGGTGTTTTAATACAGAAGCTGAGACATGATCAGTAACCTGCTTTCCTCTACAGGGAGCCTGAATGCTCAGGCAGACTTACTCTCCAGCCAATACTGCAGAAGATGGCTTCTCACATATCCCAGGAACAATATTCTACTCTCTATTAACCTCATTGAGCAGTTAATAGAAAAAAATCATATTTATGATTTTAATTTTTATACCATTTTATAAGTTATACAGATCATGTAACTGTACTCAAACAGTAAGGGTGCAGGCTATGAGGACAGGCTGATTGCAGTCCTTACCTTCAAACGGCTGTGTAACAGTGGGCTGTTAGCATCCTCAGGCTTCAGTTCTCTCATCTGTAAAATGGGAGAATAATAGTATATACCTTAAAGGGATATTGTGAAGAGTAAATTTGGCAGTACCTGGCACTTTTAGTATGTATTTAAAATACTCCAGACAACATCATGTTTTGAGAAGTATTTTTCCTGAAATTGGTCACTACAGAAAGCAAAAGGCATTAAATCACCCACTTTCCGAACTTCCAGTAGGGAGGCAGCCTCTTTTCCACCCAGTTTGCATTACAACTCCCTCCCTTGCCAAACAGACTTGCCATAGGAAAGTCCATTTGAAATAAGTGATCTGTTAGGGAATGAAGAGAAGACGAACATTGTAGTGGTTCCTTGCCCCAAAGATGATAGAGGAAAGCCTCGTGAGGATTGAAAAGTTTGTGTATATAGGACCAAATCTTTTAGCCCAGTTAAATATCATGAGTTGCGACCCACATTGAACGGCAGATCATGGAGAAGCCCGGTGGCAGAGCTACTCTGACAGGCCATCTGTCTCCAGAGTTTCCAAGAAGGGCTGCTTAAGACTGTCCCACCTATACTGCAGCTCAACTTCTTTCTCTGCCCAGTCCTGTTTCTTCCTTTTCCCTTCCATGGGTGTTAATCTCAGGGCACTCCCTCACAAATACATTTCACATTAAATTTCATCTCAAAGTCTGCTCCTGAACAACTTAACCTGTGACAGAGATGATGCTGATCCTTGAGGAACTCCCAAGTCTATTGATTAAAGCACTCAGTAAATTCTAACATTACTACCATTACCTATTCCTAACCCAGGTGAAATAAGCTATGGTGCATGGATACCATGATAGGTTATGCAGCCATTAAAATAATGCTCTGGGTGCAATGTATAACACATGATGGCTCCAGAAGGCAGAGAAGAAGGGAAAAGAAGGGAAGGGAAGAGGAAGGAAAGGGAGGAAAGAAGAGGGGAGGGAGGAATTGGACATCAGATAATTACTTGAGCCCTCTCTCTTATGCCTGAATTTTTCCCAATCGGTTTCTTTCCACATCTCTTGCTCCTAATCAGTCTTTGGGACACCTACAGTGTGAGCATTACTTGGGCAATTACTACCTCTATGAATTTGGCATATTCAAGTTATAGAAGCTAAAACGGGTCATGGCCCTACACAGGTAAGCACATATCAGCATTGCTGTGAGCGGTCAGGACTAACAAGCCTTCAACACACAAAAGCAGAAGTAAGGATCAAATTACACTAACAAAAACAAATCAAATCAAATCAAAACCAAAGCCCTGAGTTTGTATTCCAATAAAGTCCAGAACTAGGAGGGATCCAGGAAAGCGATGAGTGAGGCCGTGAAGGTGTTTCCATCTGTCAGAGTCACACATTCCAAAGCAGCAGAAATCTGACAGCCTCCGGTTACTCCCCCGCCTCCGCGAGGCCGGGCAGGCAGCGGCAAGCTCAGCCCACGTTAGGTGGCTCCTGCCAATCACAGACCACCATTCCCTGGTCCTGGAGGTTCAAAGAATTGCAAGGGGGCAGAAAAGCACCTGGGGCTGGTACAGACTGCGAAGTGGGTCGCACCGTGTGCACAGAAAGAGGAGGCGCTGTGAGTAAACTGCTTTCCCTCTGCAGGGAAGCCCTTGGGCTTGAGGGTTGGGTTGCCCTCCTTGGAGAGAAGCTAGCTGTCTGGGAGGGAATGGGGAAGAAGTTAGATTCTCGATTCATAGAGTCTGTCATTTTTTTTTCTTTGTAATTTAGGGTATTGTAACCGTCCTGTTCTCTTTTACTTTGAACGTTCGAATCGCTTTCTTAAATCCTTTGATAGAAGTCTTGTTCTCATTAAACTTCTGGAGATAGCATGCAGCCATCCTGCTTTCAACCTTAGAGGTCCTCACAGAAAGACCAAGAAGAAAATCCAAGCACCCTGAGAAACCCTGTATCTCCTGATTAAATCGCACATAGTCAGACACCTTTGTAGACCCCCGATTTTCTTGTGGAGTCAGAAAAGCGATATAAAATTTAACGAAATAGCTCGTGTTCTTTCTTAATAATCTGTTCAGACTAGCAGAGAGAAAGTTTCCTGGTCTTCTTGTCAGAAATCATTTGGTCCTGCCAACTGGTAGTGAAATGTGTGAGGCAATTTACTCATGGTATTCTCTGTAACCACTTCTGCTTAATAAATGTGTCAGTTGAAGTAAGTCAACAAAGTAGCTTTATCTACACAATGTAATTTTTACATAATTTGTTTTTACTCTTTACCAGTTCTTTGCTCTACCAGGATCTGCACGACATAAAGATGTTTTTTGTTCTAATGACATTTTTATACAAAATACAAACAAGTTTCAAATAACGCTAGTATTATTTTATGTTTGCATTGGTTTATAAACCTAAAACCCCACTTCTAAATAGTTTTAAAGACTTTTAAGACATTTAAGAATTTGAATCCAGGCACAGTGGCACATGCCTGTAGTCCCAGCTATTTGGGAAACTGAGGCCACAGGATCAGGAGTTCTAATCCAGGCTGGGCAACATAGTGAGATCCTGTCTCTTAAAAATAAAATAAATTTTTAAAGAAGTTGTGTTTACTTGAATGTCTTCTTCTAATGAAGGACAATGTTTCTTGACCATTTCTTCCCTGACTTGCTAAGTACAACAGGAAAGAACTCACTTAGGTTTTATAGACATAGTATATGTAACTATATGTACATATAGTATAAGCACCCACAGGGCGGGGTGCACAGGGGCTATTCCTTTTCATGGAAAATATTTTGAGGTGAGTTGCGTACTTTCAGTCTAGGGCGTTCCATCTCTAACACAGGCAAATACTCAAAGTATTTTGAGTATAAATAAAATTTAGGTTACATAGTTCTCAGATCTTATGAAGAAGTGGGTTTTCTTTTTACTAACCGTCTCAGTGAGGAGAAAAATTTCTTACTTGCTTTCTGCTCCAACAGATAAAATGGTCTTTAAAACCAATTCACCTATTTTTTTTAACTGCTGGGAAGAATTATAGACTTTTAGGTCCAAAGGTGACCTTAGATATCATTTAATCAAGGGAAAAAAATCTCAGAACTTCTTTTTGACTTCTCCTGCTTACATTCTTAACCAGAGTAAACACCAGTCAGCCCTGAAATATGCTCTGGAATTTGGGCCTGATAGCCATGCAGACTGCCCATAAACTTGACGGGCCACCATTCGCCAACTGGGACAGGGACCACATTGGTGAGGGGGCACCGTCATCATACCCCCCCAGGATTCTCCATGGTACTTCTGCCCTGGAGCTGGGCATCCCTCTGGCATTGCCCACACCTGAGGCCCTCATGCAACTGAGTGCTCCTGAGCCGTTGCTTACAGCTGGTCTCTGATTTCCAATGGGCGGATGACTCCCATCATACTGGGAGCACCAGGAATCAAGAGCAGTGCTGTCCAGTAGAACTCTCTGTGATGAGGGAAATGGTCTAGACAATAGATACTGACCACATGTATAAAGAGAGTGCTTGAGATGTGGTTGGAGCAACTGAGGAACTAATTTTTACTTTCACTGAATTGAATTCATTTGACTTTAAATAACTCCATGCAGCTACTAAGTATTGTATTAGTCAACACAAGTTTGGAGCTTTAAAGCAAGAAAATCTTACGGGCACTGTGAGCCATGGGTGATGGCCCTGGGAGAAAGCTCCCTTTTTTGTTATTTCCAGGTACTCATCCTACCTTAAGCTGAAGCAGACCAGCAATTGTTGTGACCTACAGTCTCCACACCCATCTTTACTCTGAGTCAGGCAAGTGTCTGTTCTTGTCCTGAGTTTCAGGGTCAGGGCTAAGGTAGTAGCATATTGTGTTTCTTCATGCTTTCCTCTCCTATTTTTCCTTTTTTTTTTTTCTTCCTTTGTTTATCCAAACTTCTCTAGCATGAACTAGCGTTTGAGGTGTGGTTTGTGTGTTCTCTGGTGCAACAAACTTGGGTGAGGAAAAGAGGCAATGAACTTGAAAAAATGATCTTATGCTTACTGGGTGAGTCTCACTTCTTTTTCTTCTGCTTTGCAAATTGTTTTGTTTAGTGAGCAATTGTTTTTAGACCTATTCAATGTGTCTAGAAACATCAACTCTATGGATATGATTACTTTTTATAAGAAAACAAACTGAATGAAAGCACAAGAAAGGAAAAACAGGAAATATAATTCTAGCCTTCAAAAAATCTGCACTCTTTAAAGCAAAGGAACTCCCAGGGTATTGAGCAATTTGAGTAAATCATCATTGTACTAGGCCACAGGGCAATTTTCCCACAGGGCGGGAGCACAGGGGCTATTCCTTTTCATGGAAAATATTTTGAGGTGAGTTACGTACTTTCAGTCTGGGGCGTTCCATCTCTAACACAGGCAATTGCTGCCCTGCCCTCTGCCTTCCACCATTTTCCACTTGTAAAATTTATCTCATCCCATTTGTTTCCTTTCTACCCCTGCCAGACAAGAAAACCAATATATGTGAGGGAGGCATTGCTTTAGAATAACATGGGGACGGTTCAGAAGACCACATATTTAAAACAGCTTCTGCATACTGTGGGCTAAAAGAAAAGACAGGAAGGAAGATACATCACATCATCAGAAGTCGTCTAGCCACAGAGACAGACTCCAACCCCCAAATCATAAGTTAGGAGGTTTGTCATTTTAGGCTCTACCCTCTCCTTGTGTCTCTTCCCTTCTCATGGTGTCTTCCCTTGCCCTTTGAAAATTCAATAAGAGAAGGAAGCTGATAAATGAGCCATGGACATGGATGGCTCATAAGACTTGATGTGCCTCTTTTATATGAGCTTGCATTTTAATCAGGAACAAAGGAGTGATTCTCAGATTGTAGCATTCAGAAGTTAGGGTGAACAGTGAGGAAGCTGTTGAATGAAGGGGGAGGACAGAAGGCTTTGTCCCTGCGAGCTTCACTTATGTGGCTCCCTTTTTGGTTTACCTTGTAATAAGCCTCATGGGTAGGTTCACGGGTGAGAGGTCAAGAGTTTCTCTTAATTTAAAGAGACACAAATGGAAGTGTATCTCCCTACCTTAAAAAGAATAATGATTAGTCACAAACCCAATACAAGGCTGGGTTAAGAGTTAGGAAACCTGGACTTGAATCTTAACTCTTTTAATAACACATCACGATCGTGAACAAGTCACTTCCTCTCTGTGAACCTTAAATTCCTCACCTGTACAAAACCTCCAAGTTTGCACCCAGAACTGATATATCATGCCATGAACAAGCACCTGGCCAATAACTGTCCTAGGATAAATGACACTTTAATTTCTCCCAAATTACATGTTTTTTAAGACAAAAACTACTAAAAGTACAGTCATTGTTTTCTAGTTGTGACACTCATCAATTAATATAAAAGTTTATAATTTTGCTTTTTAATGCAATTCTTTGTCAAATTGGCTTTTTTGGTGCACAACAATCCATTTTTTGTGGGTTCAGAATATCTTATTAAACAAACTTGGGTGAAGGAAAGAAGTAACAACATACCAGACTATATTGCTGTGGCAGAGGCTGTTAGGGAAGAAAAGCCATACACACATATCCACCGTGGTTTGAGCTTCCCTAAAGAGCTATTTGCTAAAGGCAGAAAGGGAGATATAGGGGAGGAAGGATAATTCTGAGTAAGGGAACTTGAGGAGAGAAGAGATTTCTCAATTGGGCTTTGGAAGATGGTAAAGAGTTCAGTAGGCAGAAATGGGAGAAGGGATTCCAAAGACAGGGAGACTCTAAGGACAGCATGGTGGCATGACCAGGATACCACGGGGGACAGTGGAAAATGGCAGGCAGGAGGTTTGGAACCTGGATGGGTACTGCCTTGAATATAATCTGGGAAGTTTGTACTTCATCTCTTAGGTGGTCCAACCGCTCTTCCACTGGCTGAAAGGAGAATAAGATAGTTGGGTCTGGCCAAATACTACAGGCTGGTCTGTCAGAATGGAACAGAAGCTAATCTGGATTGAAAGAAATTGGTCAGCAACAGAGAAAGGGTAGACAAGTGATGCACCTGGCAACAGCAAGCAAGAAGGAGCTGGTGGCTGGGCTTGTGAGTACAGAGAGAACGACTTAGGGCTTTCCTTTAAATTGAGGCTACAGGGAACTTTTGAAGGGTTTTAAGCAGTGGGGGAGATATAAATTCAGAGCTGTGTTTTAGGACAGTGGATCTCAAGATTGGCTAAGTGGCTGGCACTTGGAAGCCATGTTTATCTTTGTGGAATACCAGGAAAAAAATGGTCTACTAAATTTAAAATAAGTAAGTAGATCATTTTGGCCTAAATTCATACCAAAAACTAGATTCTAGCATAGACAGGTGGTAATAGCATCATGATTTAAGAAAAATGTATAAGAGGAAAATATTTAAAATGACAAATTTTGATCATAATTTTTCCTCAAATCAGGAACTGACTGGAATAGTTTAATATTGGCATCAAAACATGTTGTCCCAGTAAATGGAACACATGATCTGTGCTTTAGAGGATCATTTGAGAACCTCTGCTTTAGAAAGTTCACCATGGAAGCACTGTGTGGAATAGAAACAGAAAATGTTTAATTCATCTGATCCAGAATTTAGGGGCCAGCAGTGGGAATTGATAAAATGGTATCAGGAGACACCAGAAAATGATCATATGTTCTTCTATCAAAAATACACATCAATCCCAATTGGATGGTGTGTTACTCAGGGTTCTCACAGAAATAGAACCAAAAGGAGATACATAAAGAGACAAAGAAGCAAGGTATGGTGGTTCACACTTATAATCCCAACACTTTGGAAGGTCAAGACTTGAGGACAGGGGTTCAAGACCAGCCTGGGCAACATAACGAAACCGCTTCTCTACAAAAATTTAAAAATTAACTAGATATTGTGGCATGCACCTGTGGTCCTAGCTACTTGGAAGGCTGAAGCAGGAGGATCACTTGAGCCTAGAAAGTCAAGGCTGCAGAGAGCTATGATTGTACCATTGTACTACCTGGGTGACAAACCAATACCATGTTGAGAGAGAGAGAGAGAGAGAATTAAAAAAAGAGAGAGAGAAAGATTAATTGTAAGGAATTAGCCTATGTGATTGTTGGGGTTGACAAGTCCAAAATCTATACAGCCGGTAGGCAACCTAAAATTTGGGGAAAAGTTGATGTTACAGTCTTAAATCTAAAATCTGCATACTGAAAACCCAGACAGAGTTTCTATGTTACAGTCATCTTAGAGCAGAAATGCTGCCTCTTCAGGAAGCATCATCTCTCTTAAGCTTTTCAGCTGATAGGAGGAAGCCAGCCACGTTATGGAGGGCAATCTGCTTTACTCAAAGTCTATTGATTTAAATATTAATCATCACATCTAAAGAATATCTTCACAGCAATATCTAGACTAATATCTGACCAAACAACTGAACACCTCTCCAAGCCAAGTTGACACACCAAATTAACCAGCACAAGGTGATCATTACAATATTTCTTTATCAGGTAGGCAGAGACAGAACTCAAGGAGTTATCAATACAGGCAAAAGTACTACCAACCTCTAGAGAACACCACAGTTTATATTCTGTGTGTAGAGGAGTCACCATCTGTCCTTCCCTTTTGTTCACCCTCTGTGCCTGTCCTTTCTGGAAAGGTCAATTAATTCATAATGTCTTTTTTTTAAATATCCATTAGCATGGAACTTTGTCAAAGCTTTTCTTTTTTAACCTAAAAAAGTGCATTAGTCTACCCCTATGCACAGACATTTATTAGTCTTCAAAGAACCGATATCAGCCAGGCCTGATCTTTTTCTTTTGTAGAAATTATATCACCTTTCCTCCAAGTATGCCAGGAATGCAGGTCTTCCTAAAGATCCATCCAGCTAATGTATTATGAAAGTAAACTCACTTATCTCAATTTTCCAGGACTTTTCTAGAAATCTTACATTGAATGGGAGGGGCGGGGGCAAGTCTTTGACACAGACTTTGTAACATCAACTTACACGTTGTGACCAGAGTTCTTCAACTTCACTCTTGAGTGTCCTCTTACTTCTTGGGTAACTGCCTTTTGAGCTCAGTAAATTGCCTATTTCTTTCTTTTCCCTTAGTTCCAGAATAGTAGTTTCCAGTCACTCTGGGGTTAGTTATGTGTTTAAGAGGTTTAGAGCTGGTGAGAAGATGCTCTGTGAGCCAGAATTCCTACTCTTGTTTCAGCCAGAGAAGTACCATTCTGATCTGATTTCATATGTTAGAGTTCCCTATTAAAATCCTATTTCCCTATTTCCTTTGAAAATGTTGTTCTGTACCAAAATAAAACAAAACACTGGTTTTAGGTACCTTCACCAACCACTGGGCTATTAGCTCTAGTCTGTCTGCTTTATAAGATAAAACTAAACAAAATTAATTGGGTAACTAACATTGTATGAAAACTTCACATATATTCTCATTTAATTTTCATAGTAACCCTTGAAGTTAGGTATTCCCTATACTCATTTGAAGATAAACCTCAACAAGTTTAAGTAACTTCCTGGGGTCACAAAACTAGTAAGTGGTAGAGCTAAGATTCGAACCCAGGTCTATCCAAAGCCCATATTCATTCCACTTCACTGTATTCTCTAACCTGATCTTCAACAAAGCTCAAGGCAAATTGTTAATTTGCACACTCATTTATTCAAATAAACATTTATTTCTTTGTCCTTTTATTAGCAAAATAATTGAGTGTACCTACTATGCCACAAGGTACTATGCCACTTTGGACCTAGAAAGACAAAAAAAACAGGGTCCCAAATGCCTCCTCCTATTTTAGAGACTCTTACAGTAAAGTGCAGGATGCCCTTCACAGGTTGGTAATGGGAAGAAATAATGCAAAAGTGCAGCAGAGCAGAATCCTCTCTGAGTGTCTGTGTCAGGGAGAAAGTGGTCTCAGCACAACGACAACCTAGGGGCCATCTCTGTATCACCTCACAGTCTGGGGCAGAGGCCTCAGAGATGGCCAAAGCTAGAGGGATGAGGCCCGATGGCGAGTGTTAACCGTTCAAGAATGCTAATGGCATGCAAGGCGGGCCCCTCCCATGTGGATGTGTGGCTTGGTACCTGACTCTGGCCGCACCCAAGCACAACTAGGAAGTGTTTTTCCTTTTCTCTCATGAATTCTTCTATGGAAAATATAAATAAGTACAAATGGATATCTTCATGTAAGGCCTCCAGGTCCCTCCAGCAGAGCAGCCTTTATGCAGTGAACAGAGGGAAGGAACAACAAGGCTGCTTCTCCTCAATCTAAGCCCTTGGCTGTTAAAACCTTCCTTCTATGCCCCTGGGGTCACTGATGCATAAAACAAAATCATAACCCAATACCCTGCCGTTCCTAAATATCCTCTGATTATAGTTGATAGTTTCTTATATATGTAAACAATCTTAGTGCTTACCTATTACTTTGGCATCTTTTATCTCATTTAGTGATCACAGCAACCCCATCAAACAAGTTGTATTCCACTTATTTGATAAATGAGGAAGTAGACACTAAGGAGAACCTTGTCCAACTTTACACAGTAATGATAATGACAGCACGAGGCTGAGACTTGAACTCTGGCATTGTGATGCCAAGTCTCATGTGGTCACCATTATACTACAGACATTAGACTATGCTGTGAGCCACTGGAAGCCTGCACTTGGCTCCCTCTTGACATTTGTGGCCATTTGAGGGATGCAGCAAATGTTTTAGGTCCTTTAGACACCAACCTTATCTAAAATACAAGTGGCCAAGAAGCTATGAAATGCTAACCTCTCATTAACTTGCACATTGCACCTTTTACTTCTAAGAATTCTGGTCTTAGAGGTGGGTGGGAGAGCTGCAGATTTTTGATACATCTAAACAGGTTTTCTGGAAAAGCATGTGGGTGCAGCACTGGGTTTGGGGGAAATATGCAAATATGAGTGTCCTGTCAAGGGGCTAAAGAGACAAGAAGCTGGAGATGTGAGTGAAGGCCTAGTGTTTCTGACCTTTGCAGAGTCTCCCGAACAGGGAAATGTATCTGTTCTCTCTGCTCCAGGTGTTTCTATTTCTACTGAAAGCATTTGCTATGTACCAGGACTTTATAAACTGTAGAGTGTTTAGTAAACAGTCTGGGGCCAGGCAGACTTGTGTTTCAATCCCAGCTTCTGCACTTTTTAGCAATGTGGCCTTGGGCAAATTAATCTCTCTCTAAGCTTCCTTTTTTTTTTTTTTTTTTTTTTGAGACCGAGTCTTTGCTGTCACCCAGGCTGGAGTATAGTGGCCCAATCACAGCTCACTGCAACCTCTACATCTTGGGTTAAAACGATTCTCCTACTTCAGCCTCCCAAGCAGCTGAGATTACAGGTGCCTGCCACCATGCCTGGCTAATTTCCATATTTTTAGGAGACAGGGTTTCACCATGCTGGCCAGGCTGGTCTCAACTCCTGACCTCAAGAGATCCACCCGCCTCAGCCTCCCAAAGGGCTAGGATCACAGGTGTGAACCACCACATCCGGCCCCTTTTCTTTATACAAACAATGGCAAGAAAACAGATTCTCCCCCTAGACCCTTTGGAAGAAACACAGTCCTGATTTTAGCCCCATGAGACTCATTTTAGACTTCTGCCCTCCAGAACTGTAAGATACATTTCTGTTGTTTTAAACCACAAAGTTCATGGAAATTTGTTACAGCAGCAATAGGAAATGCAGAACTGAAATGCCGATCTCTTAGGTCTGTGGAGAAGATGAACATCAAATGCCTAACACAGTGCCTAGAGCATTGTAAGTGCCCAATAAATGGCAGTTTTCATCACTATTTCCTTATCTTGGAAGACAGGAGTAGCTAAATTATCATGTGCCATTGATGCCAAAGGCTCTGAGGGAGAAGAAGAGAATGCATAGTGAAAAAGGAGAACATTTTAGTGCCAGCAAATTCAGAATATCTTGCCCACTGCTATATCCCCACCTTCCAAAATCCCACCCACAGCTGGGCTGCCTCCCTGGCATTCTCCATCATGTCCTTGTCGAGGTTTCTTCAATTTATGCTTTTCTCTTTGCTCAGAGCAAGTTTCTACCTCCCTTCCGTCTTTTCTCCCACCGTTATCTGCATTTTCCACCCTAATTCTGACTCCTGCAATTCTCCCACAGAATATTCATTTGCTCTTTCCCCTTTGTCTAAACTCTGTGTGGCAGAGTCATCTCTGGAAAAGTGTATGTCATGGGGCATAACTGGGTCACACAGGCCGCCTCCCTTGATCAGGGCCCCTGCAGCTCCTTTCTGGACCAATAAAGCCCCTCAGTGCTCTGTCCTTCTCCACAGCCCTCCTTTTCCCCTTGATGCGCATGGTCATTTTTGCTTTGAATCCATGCTATAATCGCACTTTAAACCCCTTGAAAGAAGAAATAGTGTTCTTTCACATAGTACATAGTCAGTACTGGTTGATATTCGTGCTAAATTTGGTCTCTACTGATTTCTGCCCTTTTCTCTCTATGCTTCTATTATCTGAACTTCTACCTTTCACAGTCTATTTACTTTTGTCCCTAGTTTAGATACTAACCTAACTGGTCAGGAATAATGTCTGTACATACCAGCAATGAACTTTACAGTGTGACTCAATCAGCCACATGAGTAAGGCTCCCCTTTGGGGAAGTTTGTGGGTCTAACATGCAACAATAACTGGAAAGAATGAATGAAATTTCTAAGCAGAAAGAAATGAATGGCATTTCTAAGCAGAAACTACACAGAGATCTTGTAACAATGGCCCAGATTTCTCCATTTCTCCAGTAAACATGGATAGAGTACCCACTGTGTGCCAAATTGAGCCAAAAATGCTCATAAAGTTTAACTTAAATTGTCACAGCTACCCAGGTAAACAGAAAAGGGAAAATATTTAGAGATGTCTAAACTTACTTGAAAGGTTGCTAATACTTACAGTGTAACAACAAGGCTAAAATTTAACAAGGCTTAAGACAAATAGGTTTGCCTCCCATTGCTACCCTACAAAACTAGGACTTTGGCCAAATTGGCTGGTTTGCTATCTCGTGGGCACCTTGCTCTTCTGTCTCTACTCCCTAACTTTCCCTTTCTCTTTACCTGGAATGTCAGCCGCCCCCACCTCACTCCCACACATATCCTCCTCTACTCTATTTACCAAACCATACACATCCTGCAAGGCTTACGTCTTCCCACCTCAGGACTCCCACAATATTTAGTATTGTTACATGTAGTATTTATGTGGGAACGCATCTTAGTTTCCCTACTAACACAAAAAACGCTAGGCTACAATAATCTCCCTTACATATCTTTGTATGCCTCAAAACACATATTGAACCATTTAATACATTTTTATTTACAGCAGGAGTGCATGAATTGATTAATTAAATGTTGAGAGATATAAACGGCTTTTCTCAAGATGCTTCAAGTGCAGAAGCCCAAATGATTGACCCACACTCTTACCTTTGTGTTCCTTCCAGAAAATCCTCAGGGAGGTGAAAAACCTGTGTTCAGCTGTGTATGGCACCAAAGTTTATAAATAGTTTCTGGGAGTCAGTCCGGGCTGTGGGGAAGCTCGGGGACTCTGGAGTCACACACACCAAAGTCGCTAGCCTAGCTCTGCCACGTACTGGTTGCATGACCCCAGGTAACTTAATTTACCAATTTAAGCTTTAGTTCCCTCACCTGCAAAATGGAGTCTCCTCACCTTTCTTCTTTTTCTACCTAATTGGGTTATGAGAATTAGATGTGTGCAGGCAAAGCACCTGGTAGAATGGCACACACCTGGTAGAAGGAAGTAAATGCCAGTTCCTGTTTTCTCTTCATTTCCCCTCATATACAGCAGGGCACTCTTTCATTTGCCAACTCTTTCTTTGGAGATAATAAAATATTCAGAAAATAGGCCGGGCATGGTGGCTCACGCCTGTAATCACAGCACTTTGGGAGGCCAAGGCAGGCGGATCATCTGAGGTCAGGAGTTTGAGACCAGCCTGGGTAACATGGTGAAACCCTGTTTCTGCCAATAAACTAGTGGGGTGTGGTGGCACATGCCTGTAATCCCAGCTACTCAAGAGGCTGAGGCAGGAGAATCGCTTGAGCCTGGGAGGCAGAGGTTGCAGGGAGCCAAGATCACACCATTGTACTCTGTCTTGAGCAACAAGAGTGAAACTCAGTTTCAAAAAAAAATTTTTTTTCAGAAAATAATAGTTTTTAACAGCATCGTACAGTCCGCATGAGAACCAACCGCTAACTCTGGCCATGAATTTACCCTTTGGGTTTCCGTTTGCCATGGCCAAGGGCAATGCGGGCTACACCTGGGACTCTATAGTGCTTTGACCCTGCCCAGTCACCACCTCAGCTCTGCTCTTTGTGCCCTCCACCTTGTGGGGTTCAGTCCACCACCCAAAAGGATGCATTCTTCACACTCCTTGCCTGAAAAGAACTCCTGAAAGGCACTGACCAGGCCCTGGAAGTCTATATTTTTTTCCTTCTTTATGAAAGTTATGTGATTACTAAGCTCAATAATCAAATGTTCTTCATTGCTAAAAGACTATATGGCTTCGGTTTGGCTGCTTTGGGAACAAGGAGGCCATATGCAATGGCATGGTTTAGTCATGTTACGGAAACTGTAGCACTTAACTTGGTAATGCTTTCCACTGTGCCTTCAGCTAGCGGGAAATCCTGAAGATGGCCAAAGACGACTCCAGTGTTCGTTGCTTCCAGGGTCTGCTGATTTTTGGAAATGTGATTATTGGTGTAAGTCATGATTATTTTTCAGGAAATTCTGCTCTTCTTGTAATCATAACTCTAGATTAATCAAAAGTAAGAGTTTAAAGGAAAATAATGCTGTAATTACCGGTTTCCTGTAGTTTTGCTTTAAGAAATGTGTTAGTAAATATGCTAGCTAGAATTTAACTATATTTCAAAAGATCATGGTTGAAAAGATAGGTATTTCCCTCCCAGCTTTAAAATATAAGTATCTAAATGGAGTCTTGTCAACCATAGTCAGTGTCTAAACACTCTGACTACGTACACACTTCAGTGTTTCTTTTCTGCATTGCCTTGGTTTGATTTCCACAGGACTCTACTACTGTAAGGTTATTGGGGGCAGATGTTTGCATCATCTTGTTCTCCTCATACAGAGGCCAGTACCAGGGTGTAAGAATAATACAGAGGACACACTGTGTGGGCCTGGTGACATGGGAAAACACTTGTTTTGGAGTCAGGAGCTCGTGGCCCAGCTCTCCCTCTGACTCCCCATATGACTCTGGCCATCAACTTTCAAGGCCGAGATTCCTCATCTATCAAATGTGGGTGTTGGCAAAGATAAGCAGCAAGGTCCCTCCCAGCTGTCAGTGATAAATATGACCAGGACCAGCTCAAATACCACAACTCAGAAATGTGGGCCATGATCTGGGGGTTGGGGGAGGTTATCCTCACATGAGAAGGCATTGTTTGAGTGGTTCATGCCCCAACAACATTGTGAATGTTCTGAAATTGTGTGGGTCTGTTACTAAATAGACAGAATAACATGTGAAGGGATGTATGCAACCAGTTACCAAGATGGAAGTAGCTGTTTCATTTCCTGGCAATGGGGAGTTTAGATTAGTTGCATAAAATCTGTGCAGGAAAGGGAACCAGCCTGTTTTACCTTGCCCTCCACCTCCTTTCTGAAAGCTGCACTCCTGATGGATCCCACCCTTCATTTGCCCCCAGTGTTGTGGCATTGCCCTGACCGCAGAATGCATCTTCTTTGTATCTGACCAACAAAGCCTCTACCCACTTCTTGAAGCCACCGACAACGATGACATCTATGGGGCTGCCTGGATCGGCATATTTGTGGGCATCTGCCTCTTCTGCCTGTCCATTCTAGGCATTGTAGGCATCATGAAGTCCAGCAGGAAAATTCTTCTGGCGGTAAGACCTCAAAATTCTCTGGAGTTGTCTCCCTGAGCCTGTTTTAATGGACTCTTTCTTCTTCACTGAGCAATGCTTTGGCTTTCTGTGGGAGAGCAGGAAGTACCAGGTGAGGAGGGGAAGACTTTCCCCGCAGTGAAATTGTCCATGTGGAAGCAAAGATGCCCTCCACTGTTGCAAGTCCAGACGGCTCCAGTACAGAGAAGCCAAAAGGGAGACACCTGGGGGTGACCTGATGAGTATTTTCCATACTGTGCCTCTACAGCTGATGTCTACATGCACCTAATAGGTACAGCTAGGAGCTATATAGGCCAAAGGAGGGACACAGTGAGAATTCATTCATTAGATTTTTTTCTCCTGACAATAAGTTGTTTAAAACATTTTGATATTAATTAGACATTAATATATTAGGATATAAAATACAAAATGCATACATTTTTAAAAGAAAGTATAAGTTTTCAAAGATTTTTGAGCTCAAGGCTGATGATTGTGTATCACGGCCTACGTTCCCCACATTATCATCCAACCTGCTTTTCAGGGACCCCAGAAAACCTTAATAAGCACCACTGTAGCTTGATAAGCACACGAGCTGTTAACCTTCAGCTCGTACCTGCCTGTGGGGGCTTTAACTCTGTGCACCACGGAAAGGCTTCTGCCCCAAACCACAGACAGCAAGACCATGCCCTGACTTTGCAGATGAAAGCAAATTTGCAGGCAGCAGAGCTGAGAAACCTCAGTGTTAGGCCTGGACCCCTACTCTCTGCCTCCATTCTCAGGGCAGCAGTTTCACACTATGATGGAACACACCTCCAATCCCCCACCCCTGAAATAACCCTTTTATTCTAATGCTGCAGGACCTCAGTACCCTCTTTATGGGATGAGTCTAGCAATGTAAGATGCTTGTTAGTTGACTCTTCTTTTAAACTAACTGTTGTCCTGGTACCAAGGGAATACAGGACATTTGCATTCTCTGGTTCCTTATTGCGAGTTAGTTCCAGGGCAAAGGTACCCATTTTTGGTGGGTGGGGAAAGGAATACAAGAAAAAGGGAGAGGAAAAACAGGTGTTCCTAAAGACAAATTCACTTGCATTCCAGCCTCTCTTTGGGCCAGCCATGTGCATGCCTGACGGCCAGGAAAACTGAGCTGGGAAGGCAAAGGGGCTAAAGGAGGAAACACCTCACTGCATGCCTCCTTCCTGGAATGTCTTTATGAGGAGCCAGCAAAGCTATTGGCAAGGAGCAAGGCAGCAGCTAATACAGGGAAAAAATGTTCTGAGGCCTCTGAAGGTGCTCCTGCTGTTGACTCTGCAGCTAGAGCTTTATTCTGGGCTGGGTAGTGAGGGCAGCAGAAGGTCCTGCTTGGAGAGCCTCCCATACCCAAAAAGGAGGACAGTTTTCCTTGCCTGCCCTGCTGACACTGACTACAGTGCCCCATATCCCAAGAGTGTGTGCAAGGCTGAGGAAGGCAATGATGGAACTCTTGCAAACAGTCCCAATCCCAGATTCAGAGGTCATTTGCTGTTCAGATATTTTCTACCCAGAAATAGGGGCAGTGTCGTGTGGAGGCATCACGTGCACATGCACCCATGTGCCCACGCGCAGGTACACACAACACCATTACCACACACAGCAAGTGCCATTTCATTCATCCGAGCCAATGTACTTCAAGTGTGAGTGCATGTGCAAGGAGAACACCAGGAAATCACGGTGCACCTGGAGGCTCCTCTCTGATGAGGTTGGAGGCTTGTTAGGAAGGACCCTAGATGTTCAACATGATGCAGTTCATCTTTTTCTAAACTCTGTGATTCTAAATTTTCAGCAAATTGGAAAGAAAATGTCTCCAAAGTTCCAAAATTAAAGGGGATTTATGAGGCCTTATATTGTATGTTATTCACTGACTCTCTTACCAGGCACTGAGCAGGCACATGCATGTATGCACATACTCACATGTGCGTGTATGCACACATACACAACAGTTTGTTCTCTTATACTTGTTTTTCCCAGTTAAAATAGAAACTCTGGATACTGGACTGAGGAAGCTCTGTATTCAGTGGCTATTTGTTCTCTGGAGAAAAGGAGAGAATTGAGCTGACTAGCACCAAGCCCCAATCCAAGCCACTGATCAATGAGGGTTTGTTGAATAAATACATGAATGATTAGATGATTATACTTAGATGAATTTGCTGAAAAATCATAATTACTTGGGCAAGTCACTCTTGGGGGGTAAATGTAATTCTTTTATCTCATTTGTTTCCCTTCCAGTATTTCATTCTGATGTTTATAGTTTATGCCTTTGAAGTGGCATCTTGTATCACAGCAGCAACACAACGAGACTTTGTAAGTACAACGGCAAAAAGCAAAACACTAACATGAATTATCGTTACTATAATAACCAACTTGTATTAACTAACCCCTTACTACATGCCAGGCAAGCCAATATGCACAGTAATAATACATATATAATTTTACTTAATCCTCATAAATCTATGAAATAGGCATTATCACTCTTGTCATTTTACAAAGGAAAAATATGAGACAGAAAGGTAAAGTAACTTGTCTAAAGTTACATAGCTGACAACTGAAAGAGCAAGAATTTTGAACCCAGATGGCCTGACTCCCAGGGCCCAGGTTTATAACGCCCTGTGGGTTTCACCACTCTGCCATGGCCATAGGCCTTCCAATGGGAGGATCTCTGTTCTGCCTCAGCTAAGACTTGCTCTCAATTTTACATCTTTCTCTCCCATTCTGTTTCCCTAGCCAGCCCCACCCTACAATATCTGTTCCCCTGGCCTCATACTGATTTCTTTTAAGATGGGAGTCTCTTCTCTGCATGGGGACTTATGCCAACCTGAGCCAGCTGTACTTCATGCCTCTGAGTACAGTTTTGCTCCAGGAGAGAATGTTCAGTGCCCCCAGGAACAGACAGACAAAAATATTTTCCTCTTCTTGGGAATTAGTGTGCTAACTCTCCCTCTTGTGTGGCCTCTTCCTACCATAGTTCACACCCAACCTCTTCCTGAAGCAGATGCTAGAGAGGTATCAAAACAACAGCCCTCCAAACAATGATGACCAGTGGAAAAACAATGGAGTCACCAAAACCTGGGACAGGTTCATGCTCCAGGTAAGACCTGCAGTCTTGGGGAGATGCCACTTTTATTTACTGGTGGGAGTGGGTGTCATACTCATGACTCAGTGGCACCCTATATTTTATTTCAAGCCATGATGATTAGCTTACATTTGGTTGGGATGATTTTGTCAAGAAATTTAGATTAATCATATACTCTGCGCCTTAGAACTCAGGTATCATTTACATTAAAAGAAAAATATTTTCCCTGCCCCACAATGAACTCGAGTGGTAATTATTGCCTGTTTACCCTTTTGGTACCTCTTCACAACTCCTGTGAGCTAGTCTTGCCAAACACCAGGCACTGTGACTTGATTTGAACACCCAATTTTCTCCAACTGGCAATCATAATTTACGTCCATGTTTATCTCAAATGCCATCAAAAGTCCAAGTCTTCTAGAATATCTATCATCACCCCCACATTGCCCTCTGTACACAAATTGTTATCTTCTACATAACTGCCAATCTGAGCCAGCTTTCTCACTGGCCCCTGCTCCCACTCCCCACCCCACCATCAACTTCTTACAGTCATCAGCAAACTCCCTTATAGCCTCCATTCCTTCTATGAACTCTCTCTTTACTCCCTGTTTCTTGCTTCATTGGACACTTGGCTATCTTCTAGGAATACTGCCTGCCCTTCATTTTCCTCCCATATCCATGTACCATAGGACTAGAAATTGGTTAGATGTCCTTCTTGCTCCCATTGACTACCATATGATTTGCTCCCTCAGTCTACATCACCCCTCATCCCTCCTTGTCACTACTTACCAGCCTCTCTACCCCTAATTGTTCTCCTTCATTAGGGATTTCAATATCTCACTCACTTTCAACCTCTTCAGTCATACTCCTGACATCCCACCTAGAGACTTCAGCAGCCACATGGATGACTCAGCAACATCTGGCCTCACAATTCCTTCTCCTTCCCTAGGGTGGAGGTTTTGTCTTCCACCCACCTCCACCCGCTTCCATGACCATAGCCAGCATGCCATCACCCATGACTGTGCCACTAAGAACATTCCACTCTCTGACCACTAATTTCTATCATTTCTTCCATCAATTCTAGTATCTCAATTCAAATAATTTTACCCCATTAGGACCTCCAATTAACTTTTTAACTTTTCCACTTTTTAACTTTCTATCACCCCTTTCATGTTTTCTCTTTCCTCTTTGCCTAACCCATATTTAGGTCCAGCTCCATGGTCATTCCTTCCTTACCCTTCTATGTTGGTCACTCTTTCCTAACCAAACCCACTGCAGAACACAGCTTTTTGCTCACTTTTCGTTTATACTCTAAGAGCTAAACATTGCTGAGAAAAGTCACACAACCATGATAATTTAAATTCAAATTTGTGACCACAGAGCTCAAATAGGCACACAATATTTCCTAGGATATTTTCTCAGAAAACTCACTTGTCACTATTCACATGTTCTTCCCTTCCTTCCTGCCTGCCACATCTCTCCTCACTCTCCTTCTCAGCTGATGATCTGACCTCATGTGTTATCAAGAATACAGAAGCAATTAGACAAGAACCACCTCATCTTTTTACCACCAAGTCTACATTGATCTACATCTGTGTACTTTGCCTTCTCTCTTGTTATGACACATGGGCTGTCCTATGTCCAGCTCCTTTGCTTCTGGTTCTGCATTCTGTCTCCTTTGCCTCAGTGGTCTTCCCTGCTCTGATCTGCCTCATCAATTTCTCCCTTACATCAGCCTACATGGACACCTTAAATTGTCCATCTTATAAAATGACTCCCTTGTCCGACATTCACCCACTATTCTGTTCTGCTACTGTTTTGTTTTATTTCACAGCAAATCTCAGAAGAGACTCCTACACTTGTGGTCTCCATTTTCATCCCTCTCATCTGCTTTCTTCCACCACAGTTAGCCTCTGGCACCACCACTCAACAAAAACAACCCTGCTCATAATTACCAATTGCCTCCATCCTGCCAAATCCAATAGCCAAGCTTCTCTCCTCATCTTCTTTGACATCTCATCAGCATTTGTCTCACTGGCCACTCCCGCTTAGTCTCCTCTGCTGGGTTGTCACCCTTTTCCCAAACCTGAAGCTTGGAGTGCAATGAAGCTCAATTCCGGACCCTTAAATCTTCTCTGTCCCCACTTAATCCTAGTTTGAAATAAGCCTGCCTTAGACTTAAACATTTTTTCCCAGAATGCAGAATGGTTATTTTTCTTGGTTAGATATTTCCCATAATATAGTGACAAAATTGTACATCCTTTAAAGATGGTTGATTTATCATCAAAAGTTTACTTGAATACATTCATTCTAAAAGCTCCAAGATACCCATAGTTTTAACTTCCTCCCTTTTGAAGGATTTTAGCAGAATTTATAATAAAGAAGGAACACTATATGAATTGTGTTTTGTCCTCTATTCTCAATTCTATCCAGAGTGTAAGGGTATGTATTAATTGATCTCCCTTCTGTATGCGGAAACATAGTTGTATGTCACCAGGTTATTTTTTTCACTTTATTTTCTCCCACCATAAAAATAATACCTAATGACTCTAAAAAAGTGTTTAAATATATAAAAAAGCAAAACAAAAACAATTACTCATAACTTCACCACTAAAATTTTTAATTTTATGATTCTCAATTTGCTCATATAATATCAGAATAATTATTCCTCTCTCACATTGTTATATCAAGATATTAGTACAGTACCTATCATAATTAACATTTATTAAGAGTATACCATAAGCCAGGCACTGTATTAAACACAGTAAGTATATTAACTCATTTAATCCTTTAAAAAAAACTCTATGAGATGGGTACTAGATTCCAATTTTACAGTTAAGGAAATTGAGGCTTAGAGAGTTTAAGTAACATGTCAATGGCTGCAAGGCTCGTTAATGACTAGTAAAGTAATAAGTGTGAAAATTATTTTACAAACTGTAAAATGTAAGTTGCAAGTTATCAATACCTTCAGCTGTCATTTGGGGATTTCTTAGTAAATGTAAGCTATGGTACACTTTCCATATCTTCTTTCACTGTAAAATTTCAGTTGCTATATTCATGGCTCTAGTAGGGACCACAAAAGACAATTTTGTATCTCTCATCTGTTGACAGGACAATTGCTGTGGTGTAAATGGTCCATCAGACTGGCAAAAATACACATCTGCCTTCCGGACTGAGAATAGTGATGCTGACTATCCCTGGCCTCGTCAATGTTGTGTTATGAACAATCTTAAAGAACCTCTTAACCTGGAGGCTTGTAAACTAGGCGTGCCTGGTTATTATCACAATCAGGTGAGTCCTCTCTCCTCCCAAAACTTGCCAGGAGGTTCTGCTGCTCTATATGAGGAAAATATTGGTCAACGGTAGGAAATAGTCTTTCAGTAAGGAATTCTACATTCTTGTCCCTGAACTTCATGTTAACTATTTCCTTCTCTGTTAATAAACTGCAAATGCTAAACTAGGACTGATATGGGCAAATTTACATTTTATTAAATTAACAAAACATGAGAATTGCAATAGCTGAATCCAACTTTGTTGAAATAAAGACAATTTGTACAATGCATAGAATTGGTATTTCAAGGAATATTTACATCAAACAAAGTTTTGCTCTAGTTTTGCAAAATGTAAATGGGAAGGGATGGTGTGCAAAAATAATGTTTTGTCAATTCCAAAGCAACGACAATTGCTGAGGATAAAGGTAGCAATTCCACATCCACATTCCTTATTCAGTGATAAAGTAGGACAGTCTTAATAAATATTGGGTTGGTGATTTGGACAGAAGGTAGTTTACATACAGTTTTTGAAAAAGTTTCCAGACTGATGAGGATAATGTGATTACAATCATGAAAACTAACATTTATTGCATACTTACTAAATGCCACACACTGTTTCAAGTACCGCACACGTACTATCTCCTTGAATGCTCAGTAGTAGGTGCCAGTAGGATCCCTATTTTACAGATGACGACATTAGATATAGAGATGCTAATAAATTCCTTGCCAAGGTCACACAACTAGTAAATGTCCATCTTTTCAGAAAACTCTCTGGCTTTTGAAACCCAACCTTTCTGGTTCCAAGCACAGACTCTAAGCCAATAAAGACTTGTTAATATTCCCCAAAAGCCCTGATGAGAACTTCCATATACTTGTAGTCAGCATCTGCTGACACTGTACAGTGAAACACAGTGCTCTGCTATGGGAGTTACCTCTTTAAGGAAAGCTAGTTGTGTACCAGCTCATAAAATAATTGAGAAATGTCAGGCTCTTTTGTTTAGGAGTAGTATAAACTGCACTTTCAGATTGAAGGACATGGCACTGTGGATCACCATATACCTGGCAGGGTGCCTGGACTAGGTCTGGATGTATTATTCCAGAAAAGTACATGGGAGTAATCTAGATTATTTTGCAGCAGTGTCCAAAGCAACCCTCATTGAGCTTTACTGCAACATTGTTCTGGCATTGTTTCAATCAGTTATATTTAGGCTGTTACTAAAAATTAAATTTGCTGTTTATAATCATGTGCAATATAATTATCCTCAGGATTTTAAAAGGCTTTCGATATGTCAACATTGGAACTGGCTCATGCAAACCAATCTTGATTGAATTGTAATTGCGTACAAACTGTATCACATCTTTGAAAGGAGTGAAAATAGGACAAATTATGCGGAAGGATCCTTCTTAGAAAAAAGAAAACAATAAAAATATGCATACAAAATGAGGCACAGGTCTTGAAAGGCTATTGCAAATAAGGGGCCCTGAAGCTTAAGCTCATTCGCCTTATAGAGAAACCTCCTCTGGTAGTGGAAGATGGGGTGACAGGAAGGGCCGTAGCATACAGTGCCTTCTAAGCCATGGCAAGGACTTCAGATTTCATTTTAAGGGTGGTGGGAAGCCATTGGAGAGTTTCAAGCAGGGGTGTAAATAAGGATGGCTCTGGAACTAGGTGAAGACCCACAGGGTGCTAAAGTGAACTCAGACCTCAGGGAGGCCTTGTAATCTGGGAGTGAGGCTCTGGTAGACCAAGGTAGTACCAGAAAGTGATAAGAAGTGTTTGGATTTGGGATATATTTTAAAAGTAGACCCCAAATTGTTGTATGTTGGGTAAAAGAGAAACAGTTGAGTTAAAGATAATTCTTAAGATCTTTCATTTGAGCATTGAGGTGAATGGAAGAGTCTGTAACACAAATGGAGAAGGGTAAATGGGGAAGAAATCAAAGTATAGCAAAGGCAGGGCATGTAAGTGGATTAATAAGGGACTGCGGCAGAGCCAGAAAGGACAGAACGTCAAGTTCTGTAGCCACTGGGTGGAGCCTAAACCTCAAGGTCAGCCCTTCTAGGATATTTGCTTCCAGACCTCATGGTCCATGGAACCAGCCCTGGTTATCGCATTTCCTAGACATTCCCTTTGGTTCTTAGAGTTTTGGCAGAAGCTACTCAGAAGGCAGCTCTAGCCTTACATGTGTATATCACTCCAGAACTTTGCACAGTGACTAGAATAGAGTGTGCCATGTATAAATATTTACTGGATTGTGGCATGCATGAATGAATGATTTGCTCAATTTAAAAAAACATCATTTCTTTTGCATGTACACTGTGACCCTTCAAGGTCTCACTAGAATCCAGTAAAGGTATGTTGAAATATAACATCAAAAGAGAATTCAGGGAGCATAATGCAGGGCTTTCTTTAATGATTATTAAAAATGCCAACAGGGAACCTCTGGTTTTCACGGACAGAAGCATTTTTACTTAAAAACAAATCAAAAAGTAACTGCCTCCAAATAAATCACCAATAAAACCTTTGGGGAGGGAAAAATTCTAACCGAATTAATATTTTTGAATTTATTGTCTACATATTCAGTTTAGAAACAATGTTATGCCAAAAAGCAGTACTTTTTAATGAGATTAAGTAATAAAGACACAAATAAATGTGATGTAGAATCGTTCAACAGTATTGTTTATGTTCCCTCTATAAAGCACTGTTAGTAGCTGGCTGTCTCCAGAGATGTGGAAATAGCCCAGTTATGTGAAATCAGACTTTTGGGTAGCATTGATTCAAATAGGAACCCGCTTTCTCATCAACCTCTTCTTTGTTTTCTGATTCTTCTCACACTAATGTGGAATTGCCCACTCCTTCAGGGCTGCTATGAACTGATCTCTGGACCAATGAACCGACACGCCTGGGGGGTTGCCTGGTTTGGATTTGCCATTCTCTGCTGGACTGTGAGTATTTCCCAGCACATATTTTATCTCTGAGAGGATGATAGGGAGAGACCTTGAGAGTGCCACTGGTTACATCAACCACACTAGACAGTCTAGAAACAAAACCTCAGGCCTGAAGGCTGGTCAGGAAACTTCTGGCATCGGAGGAAGGACAGTGAGTTCCCTTGAGAACCAAGGAGTAAACACCCCCTACTAGGGAAAGGCTGTGCCCTGCCAAGCATCTCCTTCTTCTGGCTGACTGGTGTGCAGGTGCCTTTAGAGGGCTAGAGAGCCTCTTTCCCTTGCTAGAGTTCTTAAGGAACTGCTCCTCCAGGTCTCCAGATCTCATTAATTCATTACATCCACATATCAAAGACTGTCACCTATCTAAATGGCCCCTGCCTGACACTAATATGCCCAGATCCTTCCAAAGAGCTGCCTCTGGCAGATTCATCCTTTCCTACTACCTACTTTATCTGATGCGTATGCAGCAAGAGGTTAGAGCAGTGGTTTTCAGCCCTGGCTACACATTAAAACCCCGTGGAGAAACATTTTTTTAAAAATTGTTTGCACCCCAACCTCTGAGACTTTGATTTAGTTGAACTTGGGGTTGAGCCAAGGCATTTTTATTTCCCCCCAAGATGATCTGCTATCAGGGTTGAGAACCATCGCATTAGAGAAGCAGTCTCAAACTTTCGATTTCAGAACCCCTTTACTCTCAAAAATTATTGAGGACTCCGAAAAGCTTTTCTCTATGTGGACTATATCTATTGGCATTTACCCCATTCAAAATTAAAATAGAAAATTTTAAATATTTATTTTTAAATAAGCCCATTAAAAGTTATCACACAATATTTTTATGGGAAAAAATAACTATTTTATAATAGTGACTTTTTTGCAAATCTCTTCAATGACTAGCTAAATAGAATAGATTCTCATATTTGCACCTTCATTCAATCTGTTGTAAAATGTTGCCTAGGTCGAATGATTTGGAGAAAATACATCCTTCACATAGACATGTAATTGAAAAAAAAGCGTTTTAATAATATTCACAATTATCTGAAATATAATTGTGACGTATAATCTGAAGATAATTGTGAATATTCTTCAATACTACACAAAATTCCACAAGTAGTAGTTTCATTTCATTTCTTTTCTTTTTTTGAGTCAGAGTCTCGCTCTGTCACCCATGCTAAGATTCAGTGACACAATCACAGCTCACTGCAGCCTCCAATGCCTGGACTCAAGTAATCTTCTTGCCTTGGCCTCCTCGGTAGCTGGGACTACAGGTGCACACCATTGTGCCTGGCTAATTTTTTTATTTCTTGTAGAGACAGGGTTTTGCTTTGTTGCCTAGGTATATCTTGAACTCCTGGCCTCAAGCAATACTCCCACCTTGGCTCCCCAAAGCACTGATACTATGGCCATGAGCACTGCACCCAGCCCACAAGCAGTAGCTTCTTAAAGATCATTTGCAATTTGGAATCTGAAATTATGTTAATGAGCTTTTCATACTCTGTTATGTTAAAATACATTATATTAGTTTGTCTTGCACTTTGCATAAATCTTTCAGCCATTTATAATTCTATAACATCATAGATTGCTTATTTGGAAGAAACAGTTCATTGTGTTTTGCAGATCTTCCAAATGTCAACTGATTTATTTATGCAATTTCCAAAAAATCACATGTGGCAGTGATAGTGCCACATTGGAAAATACCGTAAGCAATGGGATGCTATCATGTTCGGGGTGACAGCTACAAGTTTTCCAAGGTTCTGATTTTTGCTTGAAAGCTCATTGTCAGTTGTTTTCCCTGAAGTGACAGACTCACTTTGTAAATTTTCAAGAAAATATCTGCCACATGCCCAAGTCTGAACAACCATAGCTTGTCTGTTAGTAATTTTTTAAAGTAAAAATGGTGTTTCCTTAAAAAAAAATACTTCAGTACACAACTCAATCTTGCAAGTGCTTTTCTTGAAGACAATCATATCACTATGCAACAGACTGCTTTATGAATGAACATTTCCTTTTTGTTATTCAGAATACTTAAAAAGATGAGTACTCAATGGCCAAAATTTTATAAAATTAGTAGTTCTTACTGCTTCATTGAGGACAATCTCAAGTGAAACTGGCTTTTTAAAAGTTTTTCTTTTTTTTTTTTACTGCAAGTCCACAGCAGTGAAGACACAATGACCACTAACACAGTTTAGTGACTCTGCCTTGATTCTTGCTAATACTCCAGCAGTTTTACTTTCCACTGCTTTCACACCATTGGTGCAAATATGAAAACAGTGAAAAGGCAAATAAGTTCTTATTATTATTCAGATAGTTGATGGACTCCTGAACCATCCCTCAGGTGTTTACTGTGTATTAATCCATTTTCATAGTGCCATGAGGAAATATCCAAAACTTTATAAAGAAAAAGGGGATTAATAGATTTACAGTTCCACGTGGCTGGGGAGGCCTCACCATCATGGCAGAGGCAAAGAAGAGCAAAGGCATGTCTTACAAGGTGGCAGGCAACAGAACATGTGCAGGGGAACTGCCCTTTATAAAACCATTATATCTCATAAGACTTACTCACTATTATGAGAACAGCACAGAAAAATCCATTCCCATGATTCATTTATTTCCCATTGGGTCCCTCCCATGACACATGGAAATTATGAGAGTTACAATTCAAGATGAGATCTGAGTGATATCACTATGCTTTAAGAAACGCTGGCTTAGGGGGTGATAAACTGAGCAAGGCAGGAAGGAGAGGGAAATCAACTACTTCAAGGGATCCTTTTATGGTCCCTCAACCCAAACTGTTAGGAGCTCTCCCAAAGTACTCTGCACACTTCTATAATGGAACTTGTCTATAATGATGTATTTGACTGGAAAAAGCTGAGAACCAGCTGTTCTTTGTACCCCCAATGCCAAGCATTGCAGGGAGTATGAGCTCAATCATTTGTTGAATTAATGAAAGATAACAGTGAAGTTTCTATTTGTGCCATATTAGCAGGAACTGTGGGATAATGTTTAAAGGCTTTGAGTATCTTAGAACTCCATACCAGTTATAACTTGATTTTCCACAAGTATCAGATAAACTCTGTATCTAGTTAATTCCCTCTTGAAATTCAAAAGAGTTCAGGAAAGGAATTAAATGATTAAGTGTATTGAGGGCCTGCTATAAACAAGGCACCATGTCAAATATTTT
The DNA here is from genome assembly GCF_001604975.1 of Cebus imitator. NCBI lineage: Eukaryota > Metazoa > Chordata > Mammalia > Primates > Cebidae > Cebus > Cebus imitator. The sequence goes on from NW_016108028.1 coordinate 93,083, forward strand.
TAATATTAAATTCCCACAACAGTAGCTAAGCAGGTAGCCAGTCTCCCATCTTACAGGGAGCAGAGAAATTGAGCGGGGCTGTCACGAATTGTGCTTAATAAGAGCTCTTAAGCATGCCCATTTCACTATTGCTTGCAAGGGGCTTTCTCTTAGTAATTAATTAGATAACTCTGAGGCTGACTGCTTGGGTTTGAATCCCAGCCCCACCACCTACTAGTTCTATGACCTTGGGTAAGTTACTTCCCTGTGCTGTCTTTTCTCCCTAGGGTTTTGGCAGCATTAACTTCAGTTATATGGGTAACACTTAGAACAGTGCTTGATGCATAATAAGGTCTCCTAATAAACATTAGACCCTGTTATTATTTCATTATCTCATTCACTGCCCTAGCTCTGGGATAGGTAGAGATGTTATATTTATTGTATAAATGTAGAAACTGAAGGTCAGGAAGTTTAAGTGACTTGGCTAAAGTTACCCAGGAGTAAGTGCCAGATCTACAACAGAGCCCAAATAAACTAAAACTAAAACTCAGCCCTTGTCTAAGTCAGATATCTTGAGTTCTGTGGCATTCTTCAGAGGCAGTCATTTCAGGTCACAAGCATTTTAGGAAAAAGAGAAGTTCCCTGGGAAAAGTTTAGTATTAGACACAAAGAATGTTTATCCTAAAATGGTACATACTAGAAACAGGAGGGCATTGGAGGACAAATGGCCTTGATGGCAAAAAGAGTTTAGCACAGATGAGAAGGCAACCCCAGAATACAAGGAGTCTAGGATGAGAACTGGGATCAGAATGTGGGGAACAGAGAAGCTGCCTCTGAGTGGCAGGTAATAAGTGATGTTTTGGAGCAGTTTGGATTTGGTGTTACATCTGACCCTGTGATGTTGCTTATAACAAGATTACTCTTAAAAAATCTGTTGTCTAACAAAGACATGGAACTAACCCAAATGCCCATCAGTGATAGACTGGGTAAATAAAATGTGGTCCATACAAACTATGGAATACTATGCAGCCATAAAAAAGGAATGAGATCATGTCTTTTGCAGGGACATTGATGAAACTGAAGCCATCATCCTCAGCAAACTAACACAGGAACAGAAAATCAAACACCACATGTTCTCACTCATAAATAGGAGTTGAACAATGAGAACATATGGACACAGGGAAGGGAACAATACACACCAGGGCCTGTTGAGGGGTGAGGGGTTGGGGGGGGAACTTAAGAGGATAGGGTCAATAGGTGCAGCAAACCACCATGACACATGTATACCTATGCAACAAAACTGCAGGTTCTGCACATGTATCTTTTTTTTTTTTAGAAGAGATAAAGAAAAACAAAAAAATCTGTTGTCACCTAGGCCTGAATAAACCTAACATCATTTTTTTTCCAAGAAAGAGGTGTTTCTAAAGCAATTCCTTATTAATTTGTCCTTGTTTTTTTCTCTTCTAGTTTTGGGTTCTCCTGGGTACCATGTTCTACTGGAGCAGAATTGAATATTAAGCACCAAATGTTGCCACCCTACCTCCTTCCCCGAGTGACTCTGGATCTGGTGCTGGAACCAGCTCTCTCCTAATATTCCATGTTTGTGTCCCACACTAACATGTGTGTGTCTTACATTGCCAAGTCAGATGGTATGGAGTTCCTTTAGGATCTCAGGCTCCTGCAGTTCCCTTGACAACTGCTGTTCATCCTAGTCTAGGATTCTGCAACATCTATATAGACTGTTGAAAAGAGAATTTGGAAAATGCATAATAACTATTTCCATCCCTGCTTATTTTTAATTTGGGAAAGGAACCTGTGTTATCACAATAACCCACAGCTGTATTTGACTAGCAAATCTGCCTGTATCTTTCACTGTTATCTAAAAGAAAACTTCCAAGGCTTCCATTGATCTCTGTACTGTCAGCGGAAGAGAGAAGTCTGGAAAAGATTGCTGAAATATACCTTTTGCCTTTTTTTCTAGAGTAGCTCCCGTGTATGGAGATGGGTAATTCTCTTAATGCCACCTTCAGATCGTTTTATTCTCCAGAACAATTCTTGCTCTTAACAGTAGTTCAAATTTCCTTTCATACCTTGCAGAGGTGGTATGTGTCTAGTGGTCTCAATTCTTCATTAATTAAAAGTGTGAGCTGGGCACGGTGGCTCATGCCTGTAATCCCATCACTTTGGGAGGCCGAAGTGGGTGGATCACCTGAGGTCAGGAGTTCAAGATCAGCCTGTCCAACATGCTGAAATCCCATCTCTACAAAAATACAAAAATTAGCCAGGCATGATGGCAGGTGCCTGTAATCCTAGCTACTCTGGAGGCTGAGGCAGGAGAATCACTTGAACTCAGGAGGCAGAGGTTGCAGTGAGCCAAGATCACACCATTGCATTCCAGCCTGGGCAAAAGGTCTCAAA
>NW_016108028.1:95489-134151 GCF_001604975.1 Cebus imitator
AAAAAAAAAAAAAAAAAAAAAGTGTGAGGACTTCTGGGGACAGACCAGGGGCCTGTTATATATTTACTCAGTCTTTTCCCTGAATGGTCTCAACTTGAAACACCTTTCAAACTGGAGAGAAGCCAGCCAGCCAATAGAATGGAGTGATTTACAGGGATTTCTGTTTACTGTCAAAATATTTCTCATCTGAACTATGTTTCCATTTGTGGTCCTGAAGGAAATTCTTATAACCCAACATTTGTTTGTCTAGTCTTATAAATAAAGAGAGCTTTAAAATCTGTTTACTTTCATTTTTACCAACGTCATATATCAGTCTAACAAAATGGGTTTTCCGACAGAAAAGCCTAAAGCATAGGAATTAAAGTGGAGAAGGGAGAAACTGCATACATGGGGTGTGGCTTCCTGCCGGATACTGGCTAACCCTGCCACACAGTTAAACGGTAGGAACCTCTACATTCACTTTTCCTTTTTGCTCCTGCTACACTTACCCCAGAAGCAGTGATGAGACTAATGCTCTTCAAATTCTTTTCCTCCTGCAATTGGAAGCAGTGGAAAGCTCACCAGTGCTAACTGCAGAACTGTGTGTCCCTCATGAAAAAAACATACCTGTACTTTGGCGTCCTGCTTCCAGCTGACTCAGACGCAGGCGGCACCCCAATCCCATGCCCCACCAGGCACCTGTGAGTGAGACTGAGCACTGGGCAGGGGAGGGACAACGAGGATTGGAGGGGATTTGGCTCAGTTGTAAAGCTGGCACAGGAGCCCGATCCCCGATTCCCAGGAGAGGGAACCAAAGGTCTATATCCTGACAGCACAGCCAGCTCACCTCACCTTGGCCTGCCTTGTCTCTCCTGAATGGATACCATGTGATATCCAGATAAATGACACCTGGGTTTGGCTGCGAAGGTTCCCTCTGCTGCCCTTTAGAAGACGGGAGCAGGGGAAATGAGCTTCCTCCGAGCAAAGCTTTGAAACAGCTGTGCTCTCCTCTCCCTCCCCACACTCTCTCCTGTGTGTTCTGGTGCCTTTAGCCTCCGCCACTCCCTGGGCTTTCCAGTGCCCTCGTCTCCCCACTGCCTGAGCAATTCCTTACCCAAACCCACTCCTGCCTTCCTTTGCAGGGCCTCATGCTCCAAAATTCTCTCTACAAGTAAAATTCCCTTCTTAGGATTGGATTTTGACTAGGTCCGGGGAAGGCCTTTTTGGAAACTAATTCATACTAAGGGGTGAGTGACAACTCATTTCCACTCTCTCAATCTGAATGATGTTTTCTCGGTAACTGAGGCTGATCTCTAGTTGGAATCTAGCACAGCAATGGGAGGGTGAAAGAGCCACTGTGGGACAAGATAGCCCACCTGCTGCTCCTTAAATCTTATCCCCTGACTTCCTTAACAAGCAATAAATAAGAGAGAAAGGGCCTTCAGTGAGCCACTGCCCCCTGCCCCCTCTGCACCTAGCTTCCTTCCTGGAGCCTTAGGCTTCTCATTTATAGAAGGTGCAAAGTCTGCTATAAATGGGGGCAGGCTCTGCTCCTTCCAAAACCAAATAAGATCCTAAACACAGGCACCTACTATGTCCAGGGCCTCCAACTCTTGAGGACACACCTTTCAGCTAAGACAGAAACAAAGTCTAAGGATCACCCTGCAGAGTCCAGCCATTCAGCACCGGTTCCCTCTACAGGGCTCTCCAGTTTTAATCTCAGGGCAGTTTCTGTTCTGCCCAGTTCCTGCTTCCATCTGCCTCCACCTTCCCTGGAGGCCCAGCCTTGCCCCTCTTCCTTCTGGCTCCAGGGACCGGAAGTGGCCCCAAGCCAAAACTCAGGAAGGCCCAGGCTCAGCCTCAGCCCCAGCCCCAGCATACCAGGGAGGCAAACAGGAGCCAGGAGGCTTGGCTCTAGTGACCTGGCAGCTTGCTGAGCGTGAGACAGGCCCAGACAACAATCTTGTGAAACTTCCCTCTTCTCCAGCAGTTAGCCTGCTTATCAAGTGGGCAAAAAGTAATTACTGCCTAATACCAACAATGTGTCAGGCTAACTGGGGTCAGTTTTACGTGATTGCAACACCAGGCAGGTCATCATGCTCTCTTGGTTCCCTAGTTGCTCCACAAATAGTCTGCCATTTAATGTTTAAAAGCCCTCTGCTCCTACTTATCAGCCTTGTAGCTTTTCTTCCTCTACATCAGCTGGAATAAACAGCTACTGCTTCTATTTTAAGCAGAAGATCATTTACTTTCTGGCTACCCATAAAGAAAAGGAATATTCATCATGTGAACTTGAAAATGTAATCTCCTCTCAATCTCACACCCTGACCCCAACCAATCTGACTGACAGCCTGTGCTATGGTTGAGGAATTAGAAACTAAGCTGGTTTCTCATTTCTATCGATGGAACAACTTCCTTTCTCCTTTGGGTCTAGTATTTCCTCTAGTGTCTTAGTGACTCTTCCCTGCTTCACCTCACCCAGATCCTTCTCAGCTTGCATAAGTAAGACTGAATCAAAGAAGAACCCCAAAGGATGCTAGCTGTAGACTACTGAGTTTGCTGTTGTATTATAAGGCTCAAGTGGCCAGATCCTGAGAGGGGATCCAGAAACACTGCAGAGAAAGGCAGCCTTGCGGAGAAACACAGAGATCCCAGCCCCTATTCCAGCCAACCCTTCCCCTAACACACACTCCGACTCCACATATTGTTAAGATATGAATAGCCAAATCCTGAAGTTTGGAGAAATGGTACTATCATGCTCTACTTTCTAGTGATTTCTACCCTGAGTTCCTCTTGAAAAACAACAGCAAAGCAACAGAAGCTGGTGGGACACTCACAACTAGGCTCAACTATTCTCGTGTTAGACATCAACAATCTCACAGAATACCAGCCTCACAGGGTCACTCTGAGACCACGATAAAATGAGGCAAGTCAAGGCCACTGCATAATTTTGTCTAAGCACAGACAAAATCAAGGTCACTGTGCCAACCCACAAAAACCCAAACACCTGCTTTCTTGGCTAAAATTAGTGACCGCTTTATTACAGCTTTATTCTCTTGCTAGTTTCCCTCCTTACAAATAAAACTTGTTGAAATACACAACCATGGACTTGCCCCTGATTTCTGATAATATCCAACATAGAGCAAACCCTTTCTTCAACCCTCTCCAAATAACCCAACCAAAGCCCAAATGCTATAATCGTTCCAACTTCCATTGAGTCACCTCGTGGATCCCTCATGGTGTGTTCTCACTCACTGCAACCACTGCAACTAATCACAATCCCGAGTTTTTTCCACAATAGAGCTCTTGAATTTATTCCTCAAACTGAAATTTTGTACCCTTTGATCAACTCTAACCTAGTTAATTTATCTGCAATGTGTTCCTGGCAGGTTTTAGCTGAAGGGCATTGATACTCTCCAAGTTACTCTTCCCATCCTTATTTCCTCTAGGAAATAAGCTTTATTTATTCCTTCCTGGTATAGGTGTATTGATTTATCCATCACCATGAAGTGGTTAAGAATATGAACTTTGGAGTCAAAGTACTTGGCCCCAAATCCCAGCTCTTTGACAAGTCACTTAGCTTCTTGGAGCCTGCTTCAGAAAAACTGGTCTCTCCTCACACAGGACTGGGAGGATTCAGAAAGATAAGTAAAATGTGCATCAGCCTACAAGAGACGCCAGTCAGGAAGCTACGTCAGGGAAACTGATACAGAGCAAGCACTTAATTTATTATTTATGTCCCACTCTTCACCAACCTCCGCTCCAGGCCCCCATGTCTCCCACTCACACACAGACACACACACAAACACACAGACACACACACACACACACACACACACACACACACGCATTCCACACATGGACACACAAGGTTTGATAATTTTATTTAAATCTTAACAATTATCAATGGAACAATGGAGCCTTTACCTGTACAGGTGTCCTCCCTAGGGGTGGGGCCTCTAAACCACTCCCTTGTGTATATATTTAGAATGATCAGGCCCTCTCCGCAGGTATAAGATGCTTATCCATATACAAAAAAATCAACCAAGGTAGAAATAGCTTAAACTATCGAAGGTACTAATGATAGGGTTTTTTTTTTTAAGTTGTGGAATGTGATTGGTGAAAATGAACTTATGAAATGTAACTGAAAATGCTCCCATCTTGCAGAACATGTTAATGGCTTTTGGTAGGAACTGTATAGATGAATAGGATTGGGAAAAGTGGATTTCAAGTCTGGGAGAAAATGTCTTTTATCTCACTCAAGTCCATTCACAGAGCATTTTGGGGATCCCAGGAAATCTATTCATTGGGCCTTCAGTGGAAGTGAGGGGGATAAGGGCAAAAAACTAGGGAGGGAGTCAGGGACAAAGTTCTGAGAGCAGATGAGAAGAGGAATGCACTTTTCAGGGTCCAGAAAATACTAACTCTCTGTAGGAATTAAGACAATAAGGATATACATTCAGGAAAATTACCTCAAAGAATAAGAAAAGCCAAGAAGAAGGCAATATGGTGTAATGGTCTTGAAAGTCAGAAGGCCTGAGTTTGGCTCGGACTCTGCAATTTACTGCCTGTGAGACTCCTGAAAAGTCACCCTCCTGGCTGGGACCTCTGCTTACTCATCTGGCCTCTTATCTCTTACTGAGTCAGTGACATCAATAAAGTGGTATCACGAACTGCAAAATGCTTTAGAAATGAATGCCAGTACAGGTGAAAAAAAATCAATAAAAACTTCAAAGAAACACATTCTTTGTGTTAGGTAGTTGTAATATCCAAATAGCCCCCATATAATCCTTAGCAAGCATAGTGGGCAAAGCTATCTCTACAATATTCAATATTCAGTTGCCTCTTTTGTGGCAACTGACTATGAAAAAATGCACAGAGCAGGAACTGGAGGAAGCCAGTTCCTCTGAAGCCAAACCCCCAGCCCAGCAGGGAGGCGAGAGCAGGGAAAGAGGCAGCAATGAGTGGGCAGGTAGCCCCATGCCCCCAGTGTCACAGCCTTTGACGCCCCAGTGCAGGGAAAGTGCCACAATGGCAGTGTCAAGGTCTTAAAAAACTATCTTCCACTTCAATAAGTTTTGAAACAAGTCATTTAAGGGACTTGTATATTACCTTGGCTGAAAGAATTACCTGAAGAAAAGTAAAAGGCATAGTCCAGTGGTTTCCAACATTTAAAAATTGCAGATGTCAGAAAAACACAGGGAGTTTTATGGCACTAGCTATGTTCCACTTCTATGGAGTAAGAAATTGAGTTCTCAAACACGGGTCTTCAAATTCCTTGTACACACCACTCTCTTCCACTGCCCTCCCCAACCATGACCAGGGAGGGGCCTACGACCTCCCAATTACCGTCTGTTAATATGGTCATAGTTAAGCAAATTGGGACAGAGCTCTAGAGATAGGTTCTACAGAAAAGATAAGGGAGAGTGAGGGGGAGATTTACTCAATACACTACAGCCCCATTAGCGAATCTCAAAAGAATGAAGCTCCTTTACAAAGTTTGAGCAAAAAACACGAAAACCCTGAGTATTTCTCTGCTAAGTAAAGAAAAATATGGCTGGCTGGCACAGTGGCTCACACCTGTAATCCCTGCCCTTTGGGTAGCCCAGGCGGGCAGGCTGATTGGCTCTAGAGTTCAAGACAAGCCTGGGCAGCATGGTGAGACACCATCTCTACTAGAAATACCAAAAAAATATCTGGGAGTGGTGGTGTGTGTCTGTGATCCCAGCTACTCAGGAGGCTGAGGTGGAAGGACTGTCACTTAAGCCTGGGAGGTGCAGGCTGCAGTAAGCCAAAATTGCACCACTGCACTCCAGCCTGGGTGACAGAACAAGACCCTGCTGGAAAAAAGAAAAGAAAAAAAACAAACCCACATTTGCTCTTTGGCTCCCTGTGCTGAGTTAAAAGCTAAACCAGGCTAGCCCTATAAAGTATATTATCCTTTCAAAGTCTCCTTCTCCACTTGGATGGTGACAACTCCTGTTTTTTCTTGGGATCACCAAACTTCCTACTCTCTCTCCCTGCTTGGGAAGGATTAGATATTATTTAAACTTACTGGCTGGCACTCCTTCATGTTAAAGTTTAACTGTTAAGGTGTCATACAGTAATGATGGATTGAGAACCCCTATGGCTTGCATGGTAAGCACAATGTATTCATGGAGAGGCCTAGGGAGAAAGACACAGACAGGCCTATCCTAAGACTGGGGCTGGTTGTATGAGGAGGTCACACATGAGATGAACAAGAGACATGGACAGAAGGACAGGAGACAGAGGGAGTGGAGGGTTTTGTTTCAAGCTCTTTAGAATTATGGATACTGAAATGAATATATCCTAGGGCTCAAACAATAAAAAACACGAAGGAACACTCAAAGCTTTTTCACATTTTACTACAGAGGTATTTGATAGATGTACTCATTATTAGTTAATATGTAAATTTGTAAACTGCTAATTTATATTCTACTAGTACAAAATTATTTTACAAAAACTCTTTAAAAACTAATAGATAATGTGTTCTCTGGTGGGTATCACTAGAAGGTGTACCTGGGCAGGTGCCTCCCCTGCAGGCTATCAGCAGCTGCAATCAGGTCAGCTGCTGCTGCCTCTGCAGCCGACACTCCGCCCTCCTGCCACCTCTTCATTCCCAAGTTCAATGCCTCTTTATTCGTCACCTTTTCTCCCCTCTTTTGTGACCTTCTTCTCAACTGGGACCCACCATTTCACAGACGATCGTACAGGATAAATAATTAACACTATTATATCTTCGTACCTGTCTACCTTGGACGAGAACAACTGTGATTCTCTCAGACATTCGGCAGTCTTGTTTCCTGTGACCTTTTACCCCATAATATATCACTTCAAATTTCAATACATCTCCTTCAGGCAGAGTCCTCAAACAGTCTTCATTTTATCCTTTGGGTCGTCCTTTTATATAAAGTCCTTCAAGTATCCATATTACAACATGTAACCCTCATGATCAAAATGACTAAGAAAGCTGTCTTGTTACAACTGTTTTATAGTCCATATCGCCAGGAGCTCTGCTAAGAAAATACAAAAAGGAAAAATTCAGCCCAACAATGAGCTATAACAGGTTCTTAATGTGTGCTACTATTCAAAGTCTCTAGGCCAAAATTATTGCAACCAAAGAATCAGTTCGTCCAAACATCACCAAAAGATCCAGGGTCATGCACCCGACCAGAAATCCACTGTGATGTTGACATATAAAGGATTGTATTCCACAGACAGTAATTTGTAAGAACAACTATTCAACCCATCTGTTCTCCAGACTCGTGACACTTGGTGTAACAGCTTCATCCTAAAGATAAAAAGAACAAATGTGAATGATAAGACAAGAATTTAACGTATGTTTGCCCCAAAATGTGGCAAACATATTTTTTGTGAATTATTAACTTGTTATGTTTCCTACTATTAAGAAGAATGTTTTCCCCATTGAAGGTGACAAACATGACAGCTATGTATTCATGTGTCAGACTCCATGTGAGAACCCGGGGACCCATGATGAAAAGTGTCATTGCACTCAGTGAGCCCCCAGTCTACAGGACAGAAGGATGTGCAAGGAACACAGATACAGTAAGATATGTGCCATCCACTGCTAACTGATCCTTGGCAGAGTTTCAGGGGATCTCCGACTCCTCCTGCGTTGTAGGGAAAGTTTGTGTCTGTAGGTGGGGAAGTACATAGCTTTCATGAGCCTCCAAAACAATGAGTATGTATGTAGATGAGGATGAATGAAGCGGCACCTAACTTCATGAGGAACTCTGGTGAGGGGTCAGAGAGAAGGTAAATTTCAGTAAGGCTAAAAGAGAGAAATTCAGCAAGTGAAGAAGATGAAGGAAAGAGCACTTCAGGCAGAGAGACCACCCTGGGCAAGATGCACAGACACGCAAAAGAGCAGGATGCGCTTGAAGAAGTCAGTAGTGTGGCCAGAGCCATCGAATCAGGGAAGATGAGTGGGCGGTGAACTGAATAGGTTCTTCTTGCTCAGCAGTGAAAACAATAAATGCTGGTTACCCATAACAATATGGATGGGGATGAGACACATAATGTTAAGCTAAATAAAGTCAGAGAAGAACAAAATGCAGTGTAATTTCATTTACATAAAGTTGAAAAACATGCAGAACTAAGCAATCTTTTGTTTAGGGATACAAACACATGGGGGGAAAAAAAGAAACAGCAGAAATAACTACCATTATCACAAATACTTATCACAAAAATTCAGAGAAGTGTCACTTGGGGAGGTGGATGGGGGAGAAGCGAAGGGGGAGACTATGGGATTAGGGAGGACCACACAGGTCATGCATGCAAAGTGGTGGTGGGAGACACCAGCGGTGTTCATGGTGTCAAGAATCTTCAGACTTTTCATACAATGTAGGAACACTCTTTTGTATCTACTCACTAATTTTTTTTAATATAAAGAGAAAAATGCACACCTAGGGACAATGACTAGAAGAACACAGAAAATAGAAACAGCTATTTTGTTGGAGTGGTTGACTGTACCAAAAGGGTTAAGAGCCATTTAATAATGCTTTAAAACATAAACTGGACAAGCATGGTGGCTCATGATGTAATCCTAGCACTTTAGGAAGCTGAGGCAGGAAGATTGCTTGAGCCCAGGAGTTTGAGACCAGCCTTTGGCAACACAGGAAGACCTTGTCTTTACAAAACATTTTTTAAAAATTAGCTGAGCATGGTGACACATGCCTGTGGTCCCAGCTACTTGGGAGGCTGAGCCAGGAGGATTGCTTGAGCCTAGGAGATCGAGGCTGCAGTGAGCATGCTCACGCCACTGCATTCCAGCCTGGACGACAGACTGAGACCCTGCCTCAGCAAAAGTAAACAAATAAATAAACTTTAACAAGGCTCTTTAATCTCAGGCTAAAACACTTCAATACTGTTATTAAATGTAGACTATAACAAAAGCACCAAAAGACCCTTAATACTATTTTAAAATTTAAGGGGAAAAATCAGAACAAAGAAATATAGATTCTTCAATCAAAGCCACATAAAGAACTGGCTTATCTGCCAAGATTCCTCAGTGAATAGGCCAATTCCCAAGGCAGGAAAAGTACAAGATGAGCCCAGAACATCTCATCACACCAGAGCACAGCGAGGGAAGCTCTCAAGGACTACTGTGATTGTGTCAAAAGGATCCAGGACCCAGCTTGAAGAAGACTCATCGGCCAAAGATGAGACAATATGAGTACCAAAAAGTACATGAACTACATCCTGAAGGATGCTAGAAAACACCAAGTCATTAGGCTGAAAAATGTTTAAATAGTGCTTGACTCTTTCTCTTTATTCTGCCTTTCCTATAAAAACTATACCCTAGAGTATTCAAACAAATGAAAAGAAAAAGTACTTTGTAGAAAAATCTAATACATACAAAAGGAATGATATAATTAGAATATTACAATGTTGCAACCCCTAATTAAATAATAAATCTAGAAATCAAGCATCAATGACTGCTGAAGTCATTAGGTGAAAAACTGATAGGGAATCTCACATGCATAGATTAGACTGGCAATATCTAAACTCACAGATCAATCCTAACATCACAAAATGACACAACCAGACATTACATCCTGCTGTTGTGACACCAGAGGAAGTGCACAACACCACAGATGAAAATTCCTGCCCAAAAATAGTTTTCAGATTCTGTTCAAGTCTCCAGAAACGCAGAGAAATCCCACTGTGATGGTTAATATTGAGTGTCAACTTGATTAGATTGAAAGATGCAAAGTATTGTTCCTGGGTGTGTCTTTGAGGGCGTGGCCAAAGGAGATTAACACTGGAGTCAGTGGACTGGGAAAGGCAGACCCCCCTCCATGTGGGTGGCACTATCTAATCAACTGCTAGCGTGGCTAGAATAAAGCAGGCAGAAGAAGGTGGGAGAAGTTGACTTGCTGCGTCTTCTGGCCTTCATCTTTCTCCTGGTCTTCCTATCCCTGAACATCAAACTCCAAGTTCTTCAGCTTTTGGACTCTTGGACTTAACACCAGTGGTTTGCCAGGAGCTCTCGGGCCTTTGGCCACAGACTGAAGGCTGCACCATCGGCTTCCCTACTTTTGAGGTTTTGGGACTCAGAGTGGTTTCCTTGCTCCTCAGCTTGCAGATGAACTATTGTGGAACTTCACCTTGGGGTGGTGTGAGTCAATACTCCTTAATAAACTCTCCTTCGCATATACATCTATCCTATTAGTTCTGTCCCTCTAGAGAACTCTAATACACCCAGTTTATGAGAAAATACAGAGGTCGGGGGACATGTTAAGTTATACTACCAACACGCAATTGGAAAAATCCATAATGCAAGGAATTCTACTGGACAAATAATCTGGTTTGTTCCATAAATAAACAACAAGGAAAACGTAAAGAAGGGGAGAGGGAACCTACAGATTAAAAGAGATCATTCAAATGCAATGTGGACCTTGTTTAGACACTGATCTGACCAACTGATTTTAAAAATAAAAAAGCACTGAACACTGACTGGACATTTGATGTCATTAAGGAGATATTGTTAATTTTATTTTAGGTATTACAATGGTATTGTGATTTCTTTTTTAAAGCCACTTATATTTTAAGAATACATACTGAAGTAGTTACACATGAAATGCTATGATGGCTGTGATATGTTTCTAAATCCAAAGGGGTAAGAAAAAAAGTGAGGGAAAGAGAGGCCATGAGTTAAGAACTCAGTGCACCACTTTCTCTCCTTTTGTGTCTGTTTGAAAATTTCTTTAATAAAAATCATTTAACAAAGTGAACGGTCTCAAATCTGATTGAATTCAACATAGTCCGTATTGACAGAACAGCCTAGGGAGGTAGCCTGCCAGGCAAGTGGGTCCAGGACTTACCGTTCTCCATTCACCTCATTGCCTCTGTCCCTTGTGTGGAAGATCATTGTGTATTTACCCACTTCAGGTAGGGGCCGGGATATCTTCATTCTATGGAGTTCAACCCTAGAAAAATAATAGAGATTTTTTTTTAAGTCCATCCTATTTATCTACCACTAGGCAAATAAAAAGCATCATTTGCAAAAATTTACACACACACACACACACAGTGTCACAAACATTTCAATTTGTTATAATGGTAGAACTTCAAGCGATAAGCCCAAAAACGAATCAGATTTAACATTTATTACTGGGGTACAAAGGAGATGTGTTAATTTATACTTAGTCATTTTCAAAAAGAAAAAAAAACTGATAAAGTACTTATTTGTTTTGCTGTTGTTGTTGTTGTTTTTGAAATGGAGTCTTGCTCTGTCACCCAGGCTGGAGTGCAGTGGCACAATCTTGGCTCACTGCAACCTCCGCATCCCAGGTTCAAGCGGTTCTCCTGCCTCAGCCTCTCAAGCAGCTGGGAATATAGGCACACGCCACCATGCCCAGTTAATTTTTGTATTTTTAGTAGAGACGGGTTTTTGCCATATTGGCCAGGCTGGTCTCAAACTTCTGACCTCGTGATCCACCCATCTCAGCCTCCCAAAGTGCTGGGATTATAGGCGTGAGCCACCACGCCCAGCTAATGTACTTATTTCAAAACATCCTGAAGAATAGAAGAATCAAGTCTGCTAGGATAACCAATTTACTTAGAGTTGCCTTCTTTTAACAAAGAAAGGAATGGTCATTTATGGTCACAAGCTTTAAAGCCACAATCCTAGGTTCAAATCTAGACTCTGTTATTTACAACCTCAGTAAGTCAGTTCACTCTTCCAGGTCTATTTTCTCATCTGTAAAATGGCAATGGTGATAGGGAGTTGATTTCAAAGATTCAAATGCTATAATCTGCATGGAACATGCTTGTACTCTGTAATGTATTATGTAAGTACAAAGAAGGGTAGTGCCTGTTGCACAGGTGAATAAATAAGCAGCAAATCTTAACCAACTTTCATGTTCAAATCATCTGACTTTATCCACCACATTAGCTGAAAACCATTCGGAAGACCATGATGGCCTTTTCAAATGAAAGCAAAATTTGAGGCTCCCCTCTACTTTGAAGCTGAAGGGTAGCAGGAAAGAAGACAGTGAAGACATGTGATCAGGGCAAAATTCTACTAAACATCTTAGTAAAGGAGATCTGTGGAAGATAATGGGGGTTGTTTATCACTAGCCTTCGCTACTCTTGTCCTGAAATGTAGCAGGTACCGTCCGTCCAGTGGCTAGCCATGGCCACACAGGCTGCTGATGGGCTGGGCTGTCAAGAGCTGTTGTCCATCACTACAGCCATTTCTGTAGAGCCTCTGGCCAGGGAAATCCACTCCCTCCTGCTAGAAACATTCAGAGGCTCTCAGCCTAGACATGGGAACAAGACCAGCATGGAGCCCTGGGTTCCTTAAGACGAAGCAATAAAAAAATTTCTGACAGTCACATATCTAATCATTCAGAACCCCAGGTTAGAAATTTCCTTTCCAGCCAGGCACAGTGGCTCATGCCTGTAATCTCAACACTTTAGGAGACCAAGGCAGGCGGATCACCTGAGGTCAGGTGTTCGAGACCAGCCTGGTCATTATGGTGAAACATGGCCTTTACTAAAAATACAAAAAAAATTAGCCAGATGCTACAGCACACATCTGTAGTCACAGCTATTCGGGAGGCTGAGAGTGAAGAGTCACTTGAACCAGGGAGGCAGAGGTTGCAATGAGCTGAGATAGTGTCACTGCACTCCAGCCAGGGTGACAGAGCAAGGCTCTGTCTCAAAAGAAAAAAAAACAACAAAAAAAAAGAAATTCCTTTTCCAAGAGGCAACAGCAGGAGGGAAGGGGGTCTCCTTGATACCCAGAAGGGCCTTGTGATTACAAGTCTAAAGATACCACCCCAAGTTCTTGAATAATTATTTATTTCTAGGAGTTAGGGATATCTATAACTATCTGGCCCCCAAATCCAAGTTCAGGGGAAGAAGCTGCGGGTGGAGGCTGGATTTATTCCCTTTCATCCCCTCAGAACAGAGAGCAGTCCAAGAGAGCCCAGGGTAATGCCAACAGCCGAGTCAGGCCTGGGGTCAGGCCACCTGTGGTCCCCACAGTATGCAGGGCTGGCTAATGCTTCAGCACGTGCACCTCCCCAGAGGCTGCTGGCACTCCCTGCTGGGGACACTGGGAACTGTGCAAGGACCCCCTGGGGTCTCACAGAAAGCATGAGGCTCTTAACAGCCCGGTCTCCAAATTACAGTTCAGCAGACACCTTGCAGTTTGGGATTTCCCATTCACTGGTGTCTCCGTCTTTCCCACTAACAAGCCCATGAGGCCTCTACCAACACTTCTGGACCCCAAATCCCCACAGGCCAGGAGTTAAATACCACTGGCACGGAACGACGTGGGCCATCCTGCCCTCCCTCCACCCCTCCACTCTTCTAGCCCAAATCTGCAGCCTAGTGACCTGCTGGACTGCCATCTAAAGGGATAAATATAAATGCAGGTTTCCAGAGCCACACTGATCGCAGAGCCCCGTGAAGGGGACCTTTCTCTGTTGTTCACCTGAGTCTGAGGTCATCGTCTTCGCCTCCCCATCCCCAGTAGTTGTTAGAGAATCCATTCACCTTGAAAAACTGCTCTCTGCTTAGGGCAGTAACACCCCCAAAATATCCACTGTAACGTAACCTGGAGCAAAAGAGAAGACAGAAATGATAAGAATATTAGTACCAAAGGTCTCTGACTTCAGGGCTGGCGTTTTAGGAATCCCTGGGAGACCATGCACTTCCACCCACCCATTCCTGCTTCTCCTGTACCTCCCAATCCTCCTGGCCTGCCCTGTCTTCTCTTCTTTCCTCTATCTAAACAAACGCTCACCTCTGCTCAGCAAGCAAGGTGCTGCCCGACTGTTAGTGGTGATGTTTGTATGTAAAGGCCTATAGAGATACCTGTCAATGTGAACTACACCGTCAGATATTGATAACAGATTACATCTCGTGTCTCAGTCCAGTGAATGGTAACAGCTGCCAAGGGCACTGGGTTAAGAAGGATTCTGAGGCTGCATCCGGATTCAGCATGAATGCATGTCATGATGAATATACCTTTTTTTATTTCATTTTCACTTTTGCAGGGGAGGGTTGAAGGCAGGAGACAGCTCCTGCACACACACTGCATGCACACACACTGTATGCAAATCTCTACTTCTCGGCATGCATCTCCAGCTCCAAGTCTGTTTCCTGAATAACCCAACACATGTCAGCAACCCTGAAGTTTCTGGCCTGGCAACTAGATAGAGTATAGGTAGTGCTGTTTGTGCAAATAGGCTGTAAGGAACAATAATTAGGTTTTGAAAGGAAGGACAGTGAATTATGCTTTAGATAAGCTGAACTATAGATACATCTGGGGCTTTGCCACTAGGCAAATAAGATACAGGGTCCAGGCTCACAAGAGAGGAGTGATGACAGAGAGGACTCTGGAAATAAGCTGTTATTACGTAGTACCTGAAGGCACAGGTCGAGAGATACCCAACAATCTAGTTGGTGAGAAGAGAATAAAGGGTAGACCCAAGGGGCTCGGCTCTGTGGAACCCTGGGAATACCAAAGAGAAAAAGAGTCAGAGAAAAAAGATCAGGAGGTAAAAGTCAGAGTACCTCCCAGCCTCCCAGTTATATAGGACTCTTATTATCAGTGGATAATTTGTAAATATGAGAAATAAAGGTATCCCTTAAATACAACATCTCAACAATTCAGAAATGCAAGTTAAGGTAGCTTAATAACTTGGATATTACTAAATTAAAAGATGTGAATATCTAGAGAATTTTTAACTTTAACTTCAGGTCAGACTGTTCCAGGACTGACAAAATATTTATGGTTTTCCAGATAAAAAGAAAAACCAAAAGGAAAGATCAATAAACATGTAGACACCTGTCATTGAACAAGTGGCATCCCAAAACCTAATTTTGAGTTCGGTTGTTTCTTTCTATGTTCTGAGAAAAGACTGGGGACTCTGTTTAACCCATAACAGAAACAGATTTACCTATATGCCCCGAACTTAAAACACTGGTAAATGGTATTTTTGCAACCTGCAATAAAACAAACAAAAGGAAATAACATGCTTAGAAGGTAACTATCACTGACCCCAAGACACCTATTAGAGGTGTCTCATTACCATGGTTTTTGGAATGTGTTTTATAGAGGCAGGGATTCTTAGCTGCCTGAACACCAACTGCCTTATCAAGATGTGGTGACAAGGCAGGCACAACCTGCTGACACCAACAGGCAATCAGCAGGAGAACTGGAGGATGATGTGATAGTGCTTATCATGACCACCATACACCACAGGCAAGACAGCTGGCTAAACACATGAATGCAGAAGCCCTGCCTTCAGAGTTTATAACCTAACAAGAGAGGTGAGCATTATCAGGGTTCTGAGGCGAGAGGTGTTGCGACATCCGGAGGAGAGAACCTGGAAGGATTCAAACAGGGCAGAAAAATGGGGGATCTCCTGGTGACCAGAACTCTGTGAGGCAAAGCACAGAAGAGAGAAAAGCACAGGCTGCCCAAGGACTGCCTGGAGATGGGTAAGCTGGTGTGGGCAGGAGCAGAAGAAGACAAGTCAGCGAGAAGAGTTAAAGAACTGTTTCTCCTCACCAGTAATCCCAGCACTTTGGGAGGCCGAGGGGGGCGGATCACAACGTCAGGAGATCTAGACCATCCTGGCTAACACAGTGAAATCCCCTTTCTACTAAAAACACAAAAAACTAGCCAGGTGTGGGGACACACGCCTGTAGTCCCAGCTACCTGGGAGACTGAGGCAGGAGAATCGCTTGAGCCCAGGAGGTGGAGGTTGCAGTGGGCCAAGATCTCACCACTACACTCCAGCCTGGGCAACAGAGCAAGACTCCAGTCTCAAAAAAAAAAAAAAAAAAAAAAAAAAAAAAAAACTTTCTTGGGTGCCTGTGAGATGGCAACTATCTCTGTTTATTGATCTTTTTGTTTTTTCTTGTTATCTGTAAAAGTATACATATTTAATTGGCCCTGGAATGATTTACTTATTTGTAAAGGGCTGTAAGGCCCAAAGGTGGGGAAAACATAGTCATAAAATAACAATAGAATCCTTGTAGGAGGAGGCAGGTATCAAAGGAGTTCTTGCCGGTAAAATTTACCACCGGCTGGTCCAGAGCTTTATCACTGACCCACAGGCAGTGAGAAACAAGGTTTGTTTCTGGCTTCAGCAGAGTCTGAGACAGTTGGGGCAACTTACTTTAACTTCTTCCCTCTGTATGCAAGGTGAAAACCTTTCTGGCACATGTACTCACGGGGCTGGTGTGACAGTGATGGGCATGCTCTGACTTAAGCTCTGTGGCACTGGTGCACACAGTTGCCAGCAGGGGGCAGACACTCAGCTGCCTGGAAATGAACTCTCCCACCACAGGGTCTTTGACCAAAGCAACAAAAGCAAGTAGTCCAGGAGGGTAACTCCTACCTACGTTACTTATACATACCACTCTCCAGACACAAAAGATGAGGTTGCTTACATGATACACACAAAAAAGAGAAAAACATAAATGACAAACCAGGACCCTAGAAACATTTAAATCACATAGAAAATGAAGATGGGAACTACATTAGAACTACGATCTGCAAGTAAGATTCTTTTCCGTTTCTAAAAGAGAGCCATGGATTTGGCTCAGAGCCTCTTGATCAAAAGGGGAAACACATTCAATTACTGAATCATATGAAGAAAACCTGTCAGTTATTCAACAAAGGTTTTCTGATACCTAGTTATAAAAGAAACATCTGGCCAGTTAGAATGGCAAGTTAAAAACAGCAAGATTCATACGTGCACCGTTTCTCAGAGTGAGGAGCATCTGATGAAATCCACAATTGTGACACCAAAGCATGAGTGAAAATCAATTCCTGGCAGGAATGTCCAAGAGCTCAGCCTTCTTATGGTTCAGCCTAATACAAAGATAAAATCTAGAATCCCAGCAAAAAAACCTGTCCTTAAGCAATCCTCTGTGATTGCTTAGAAATGAACCGGGCAACCAGGTGTTTAAAAAAATCTGGGCAATGGGAAGTTTAAGATTATCATCTATGGCAAGTGTCTAAAATACAGGTGTTCTGTGTTGTAAATAGTGACATTTTACTACAGAATAAGTGAACAGATAGTGACATGCTTTTGAGAAAACCAAGTTGCCCAGCCATGATACATTGCTTTCTTCAATGCAGAAGTTACTCAAAGAAACCAAAAAACAAAACCTCTAGATAATAAGATTAGATCCAAAAATCAAGTTTCCCCGAAGAGAAAAATCCTGGGATTCTACCCTCACCCTCTGCATCCACAGCCCCTGTCCTAACTCAGACACATGGCATCTCTCCACTCAGCTTTTCCCGTCCTCCCTTGCTCCATCCAACTGAGCCAAGATCAGCTGAACTAAGCTTTCTCCTGTCCTTCCCCCGCTGTAACATGTGTCACCAGCTCCCCAATCCCTGCCATAGCAAATGCAAACTCCTTACTGAACTAAACAAGGCCTGCATAATCTGGCCCCTGCCTAGCCTCAGTTCTTGCCTCTCCTCACAGACATTCCTTCTAGAATGCCAGTGAACTACCTGCATTCTCCCCAAAACTGTGCCGTGCTCTCTGGTATGTCTTGGAACTCTGCTGAGAAGCTCTTGTTGGTTCCACAGGATTAAGGTACCACCTTCCCTGGGGAACAGCTTTAAATCCTTCCCTTTAAGGTGTTGTTAACGACACTGTGCTCTCACCCACCAGTAGTTTGTTTATGTCCTGTAGCTTACATCGGGATTGGGTTTTAAGTCAGTACCTGAGGCAAGAGTCACCTACATCGATGTTACTCAAGAATTCTCTTAAATCGCACAATATGAGAGAGCAACATGGAAGCCCAGAACAAATGAGGTATCAAGGGACTCACTTTCTACTTCACACTCACGTAGAGTATATGCTGGTGGAATCTCCTGTATTATTTGACAGTTTCACAGTTCTCTCTCTCCTGCTGCCTTCCTCTTCCTCTCTTCATTTGTCCCTCTCTCCCCTCCTTACCAAGTGCTAATAGTTGTATTTGCAGAAATGCAAAATTAACACAACTCCACTGTAGCTACCTGTCTCTCCACACTGAAACTCAATGGGGAGCTCTCTGACGGCATGCGCTCTGCCTTATTCAAATTAGTCTCATGGCTTCCAACACAGTCAGCGCCACAGATATGAGCACTCATGAACCGCAGGGCTTGGGGAAGCTGACAGGTAAGTGTGCACACATGAGGGAATATAGTGTTTCATTTGCAGAGAAACATTCTGGGTCACTATTTCCCCTTGGCTGTGCTTGAGTAGGAGCTGGTATAATCAAATAAGGCTGAAAAGCAGCTATGCCCTTCTTAGGGGTAAATGAGGAATAAGATGAGGAATGAAGACACAGGTGGTGGCATCTGGCACTTCTCACAGTGGCTTTGAGAGAAATAGCTTTGTCCTGGGTGTCCTGGCTCCCACGAAGACTACTCAGAGGATATGTCCTCCCCCACCTCTCCCCATACTCTAGAAAGAGGCCACAATCTGGAAAGGGATGTCTCAACAGAGGTCTCACTTGTTGCCTCCTAGAGGAGGAGTCGGGAATAGACAAATAACATTACTTGCATTCAAGTCAGTGTGGGAAAGCTTGCAAAAGCCCCCCAACAGGGGCATTGGGGGTCGGACTAGCCACCGTCTGCAATGCTTGGATGACATTTTTCTCCAATGCCTTCCCTTGTCTATGTGATCCTCTGCCAAAGTTGTTGTAGGGTTTTTTCCTCATTATAATCTCTAACTTCTGGTTTGCACTTTAAGTGATATATATATATATATATATATATATATATCATAGACAATTTTTCCTATTTCTCATTTTCTTAAGATAGTCTGAATGCTTTTTCTACCCAGTCTTGATCACAACAGTTGAACTTCTCAATCTAAGCCAACCTCAGCAGAGCCTCCTTACCTGTACCCAGTGCTGTTCCTGCCAACCACCAGATGCTTGGGATTGTCCTCACACTTGTAAAGGTTGAAGTCATTCTCAGGTACCAAGTCCACATCATGGAATATAAAGCAGTCCCAGTTTTCTTCCTTGAGAGCTTCTAGATAGCCCACATTCAAGAGTTTGGCGCGATTAAACTTTTTACCTCCAGCCTAGAGATACAAAAATTAAAACTTGAGAAGCTCCTGAGATAAAATTTCATAGTGTTCCCTCTTAGTTAGGATTCAGGAGGTGCCATTATTCTTGCTAACACACAAGACTATACTTGTGACATAAACATCTAACAGGGAAGATGCAATGACAATAAAATACCATTTGGTTTTTTCTTTATGCTTCACACATACTTATATTCCAGAACTAAGGAACATTAATTGAAATTTGAAGAGTTATTGTTTAATGGTAGAGATTTCCAGTTTTGCAAGATTAAGTTCTGGAGACTGATTTCATAAATACACTGCATATATTTATGCAAGTAATATATTGCATAATTATGCACAGATACAATGCATGGAAATATTCTTAACATTATTAAACTGTACACTCAATGGTTAAGACAGTAAAAGTAAATAAAAGTTTAAAAAAGGCTAAGAGGGTAAATTTTATGTCATGTGTTTTACCACAACTTAAAATTTTTTAAACACAGCTTTAAAATACAAATAACTCAAATAATCAATAATAATGTGTTGTACACTTAAAATGTGTTGAGTATAAATCTTAAGTATTCTTACCACAGTTACAAAAAACAATTTCACTTAAAATTTTAAAAACACTTTTATTTATTCCATATAAAACTACAAAACCTTTCTTATATACTAGTCATGTCAATTAGTATTACTGCTTCACAGTTCAACCCTAGGTTAATCCCAGTCTTATCCTCTGTTATGAATTTACACTAAGCTTCTACGAGACTTAGTTAATAGCTTGACAGAAAGGATAAAAAAATCTTGATCTATAAAAAGAGAAGGTTATGGCTAATATTTCTAAGCTACTTTAAAATTTCTTAGAAATCCCTGTAAGAGAATCCTGTTTTAATGCTCATGGTGGAGGTTAATCCTCACAGTGGCCTTAGGGAGACAGATCTGTCACTGGGTAATAAAAGAATGCAGTTCGACCTGTAATATGATTGAAGCTGTAATAAAATAATTTACACTATTTTTTTTATGGCTGCTTTGTTCAAATTCCTTCAGAATGAATTCCAGTTAAATGGTTTATCATAAAAGTACAAGCATTTCTCAGAAGTTACCACAATGTCTTCCTGATAAGAATAACACAAAGCAGACATATTTTTCTCTTTCTTTGTAAATTTGAGATGAAATCTCACCCTGTTGCCCAGGCTAGAGTGCAGTGGTGTGATCCTGGTTCACTGCAGCCTCCACCTCCTGGGTTCAAGTGAATCTCCTGCCTCAGCCACCCAAGTAGCGAGGCCTACAGGCATGCGCCACCACATCCAGCTAAATTTTTTTTTTGTATTTTTAGTAGAGAAGGGGTTTCACCATGCTGGCCAGGCTTGTCTTGAACTGCTGACCTCAAGTGATCCGCCACCCTCGGCCTCCCGTGTGCTGAGATTACAGGCATGAGCCACTGCGCTCAGCTAAAGGCAGACATGTTTTTCTATTCATAAAACTAGTACTATACCTTGTGAGTTACTGTCCTGAGTAAGAACTCAGAATCAAATAAATCATACCTATACCCAACAACCTTAAAAACAAAAATAGCTATAAAACAATATAATAGTAACATTTTGTTCCAAGTGCTAAAATCCAGGCACAGGTGTACTATATAAGCACACTGATTTCCAAGAGCCCCAGTTTATCACCAAGTCTATACTGCAGAGCTTGTCCTCTGAGTTATCCAAAGTTCTACCTTAACAAATATTACCAGTTCTAACAGTAGTCATGATTTTGCTGACATACTTACCACTTGTAAGAATTTGAGGGGGAATTATTTGGATGGCCCAAGATAATTGTGACAAACCTAGACACTGAGGTTTAAACTGATGTCTTAGTTTTCTTTCAATAAACTTAGTGCCAGATGGAGGTATCTTTAATCACCCACTCCACTCACCTCAAAGGTAAGCTCTTCAAAAGCAGCCTATAGTTATACTGTGCTCCTACCAAATCATGCTTCTGGAAGCCAAATAAGTGAATCCAGAAAGTGAAAATCAAACATAACATGTTTCACATAATAAATAGTGGCAAAGTTCAGGGCAGAAATGTGGGAGCAGCCATTGAGCGCCACAGCTACTAATACAGAATATTTGGTCAAATCCTCTGTCTAGATCCCCATTGAGTAGCTATGGGCGATAATGACAGACAATTCCAGAATCTCATCATGTAGTGCACGGCAAGTACAGAAAGAAACACAAGGGACCAGGAAGCCTCAGGGAAATCTGAAGGCAGTCACTGCCTAACATGGAAGGGCTCACAAAACAGGCTTCCTCCAGAGGTTCCTTTAAGCACAGTAAAATTTCCCAGAACTTGAACCTGTAACTCCACAGTCTGAGACAAGAATTTCCTCTACTCCTTTCAAGTATAAATGAGGTAAGAGAACTCTTTTTTTGATGATAGTATGATGTTCCTTTTACCCAAGATAAACAAACAGTCACATGGCCAAATTCAGCAGAGAGAGGAGGGTCGAGGTCAGGCCCTGGTCTGCCCCCATGCTCACCTGGTGGATAACATAGATGCCATAATCTAGCTGCTGCCTCTGCAGGAAGGGATGCAGATGTTCCAGCAGGTACATCAGGTGTTTCTCTCTGTTCCGGTGGGGAACAAGGATGGCGACCCTCTGTAAAGCTTTACATTCCTCAGGGCGATACCGGCCTCTGGACACTTTGGGATTTTCTGCCTGTACCTCTTCCAAAGTAAGATCTGGTTTGAAAATGAGCTTGCTCTGGCCTCCTACAATGAACAAAGGACACACACAATAACGGTAGCTACTTCAAAAGGTGTTGAGGTTTACACAAGCTAATATGCATAGACTATCGCCCAGCTCACAGTGGGCGCTACAAACGTCAGCTTTTATTATGATTACTGTAAAGGGTCATTTAGTCATGATGATAGCCAGAGGATCATGTGACTAAGGTTACTGGCTGCAAAAGCAAGTGGCGGATATATAATATGAGCATTTCCCTGTGGCTGGGTATTCAAAAGTCTTCTATGATTCATCTGTAAGAAGGATATGTAGACTGTCCTGGTGAACCCTGGTAAGAACAAAGGTCAAAGCTAGACAGAGTAACTCTTGAAATTTGGTCTGTCCTCTTTTCCTTCTCCAAATTCCAGGAGGAGGGGAAAATCTCTTAAATATCAACAGCATTCCACAGAATCAAGCTCCTGGACAACGCAGTCCTCCCACTCCTTCCCTAAACTCTGGAACTATCCTGACTCCCTATAGGTAAAGCACTAAAAAGAAGTGGAAACTAGTCTCACTCCCTGACCCAGCTGTAACAGGTACTTGTGGCCCTGCAACAACTCACCCATTTTGCCTCCACAACAGACATTTCCAATCAAGCACAGCATTTGCTCAGTGTGTCTGGAAGCAATCCAACCAAAGCCCAAAGCCATCCACAGGAGGAAACAGCTCAATTTGGTTTTTGTTTTTGTTTTCTAAATTGCACATATACTGGTCAGACTGTAAAATCTCAAGATGTTTGCAAGGTGCACTATCCCCTTCTGAGCAAAGCAGTCATACGCCCTTCCTGTGCATAATTCATTGCACATAATTTGCCATGCCTTGCTTAATGTGACCATCCGCTAACCTGGCCATGGCTGCTCAGATCAGGCTCACATGTCTAAGGACACCTTGGTGCTCTGCCCAACAGGAGGCAAGGTTAGCTACTTCTTCAAGCCACCCAAAGAGAATAATTGGCCTACAAGAGACTTCCTGAAGGGTCTGCATGCAAGACACAACAATCAGTAATGCCCTAAAAACCAACAGTAAGGAATGGAGGTACACAGAAGACAACTGTGAGAGCTGATGCTAGGCTACTGAGCTACTAGAGATAATGGGGTAGCTGTTGAGATGGTCTCCTGTGTGGCCTGTTCATAATGCCCATCATTAACCTGACTGCGTCTCTGTTCTTGCACCCTGAAAGAGCCTCATGCAACAGTTCTGATATAAACTAGTCTCCTGGCTCACCTTCTCATCGTCATAACTTTTTACATGCCCTAACCTAGTTTCTGCTTCCATTTACTCTCTATCAAGTCTCCCTACCCCTTCCTCTATCCCAACATCTTCTCAAGTTCTGCCCGTCTTTGGGTCACTAATGGCCAATTTTAAGTCATCACCAACCACATCACCTGTAGTCCAGTATTTGCCCAGTAATGAGTCACTGTCCATCTATTCTTTATGAATGAATTTACCGTTTAAATATATTGTGAACATTTTAAGCAAGGGGAATAATCAGCCATATTTGCATTTTACTGACTCATTTTCATATCTCAACTTGTATAATGTATGAAGGAACACACAATCAGGAATAACATTTTGGCTTTTCTGTAACTGACTAAAGAGAAGCAGCATGCCAATATGAATATGGTACAGGACTGTGACTCAACTAGGAAAGGGGTGTGCAGACTAAAGGTTTGTGTCCCCCCAAAATTCATATGTTGAATCCCTAATCCCCACTGTGAGACCTTTGGGAAGTAACTAAGTTTAGTTGAGTTCATCATAGGGGTGGAGCTGCCATGTGGGATTAAAGCCCTTACAAATAGAGCAAGAGGAATGAGATCTATCTATCTCTTTCTCTCTCCTTCTTTCTTTCGCTTTCCTTCTGTGTGTACGTGTGTGGGCACACACACCAGGGAAAGGCCATGTGAGGACACACCCAGTAAGAGGGCCCTCACCAAGAAACTGACCGTGCTAGCACCTTGATCTTAGACTAATTTACTGTTTAAGTTGAGACGCAAGACATAAAAGGTGAATCAAAATATACATCATATTTAAGAAATAAACACTAAAGACCACATCAAAAAATTTACTTAGGGCCGGGCGCGGTGGCTCAAGCCTGTAATCCCAGCACTTTGGGAGGCCGAGGCGGGTGGATCACGAGGTCAAGAGATCGAGACCATCCTGGTCAACTCGGTGAAACCCCGTCTCTACTAAAAATACAAAACATTAGCTGGGCATGGTGGTGCGTGCCTGTAATCCCAGTTACTCAGGAAGCTGAGGCAGGAGAATTGCCTGAACCCGGGAGGCAGAGATTGCGGTGAGCCGAGATCGCGCCATTGCACTCCAGCCTGGGTAACGAGCGAAATTCTGTCCCCCCAAAAAAAAAAAAAAAAAATTTACTTAGTCTCTGTCCCTTGAATCCATGGTTTTGGCCAAAGGAATATAACAGATGTGACCCCAGCGGAGGCTAGAACATGCTTGCATTTCTCCTCTCAAGCTCTTGTGCTCTGCTGATACAGGATAGCCCACTAGTTTCAAGAGGAGGACAAGAGGCACATGGGGAGGGGACACCAGCCTAGATCACTGGACCCTATTAATGATGTCTGCTGCTGAGAACTTTTGTGGCTGGATAGTAAAAGTGGGTCCGTTCATATGACGGAGTACTATACGTCCATGAAAATGGACAAACCATAGCCACATGCAACCATGAGAATAGATCTCACAAAAATAATGTTGAGTAACAGAAGCCAAACACAAGAGTATAAAACATACGCTTCCAACCTGTAAGATTCAAAAACAGGAAAAATCTAATGTGTAGAGTTAGAATCTTGAAGCCAAAGTGGTGACTGAAAGAAGTATGGGAATTCCTATGGTTCCAGCAAGATGCCATTGCTTTTTTTCTTTCTTTTTTTTTTTCTTCTGTGCTACATGAAGCATTTGTAACTTCTTTTTATATACTTTAAATTCTGGGGTACATGTGCAGAATGTGCAGGTTTGTTACATAGGTATACACATGCCATGGTGGTTTGCTGCATCCATTGCCCCGTCACCTACATTAAATTTACATGCTAGACAACTACGTTCATTTTCTGAAAATTAACCAAGCAGTACACTTCCGAGTTTTGTACTTTCTTGTACATGTAACATTTATTTTATTTGAATTTATAGTTTCTGTGACACAGGAGATGTATACATTTATGGGGTACATGTTATATTTAAATAAAAACTTTATATACTACTTACATAAGAGAAAAAAGGGAACACTTACTGAGGTAAGGAGACACAGAAGGGCAGTTGTCAAGTTCTGTCTTCCTCGTGGATGCTTCATTAGTCACAGTTTTTCCCTTCCCCAAAATGATGGCCTTATGGATATTGGCCATGAGCTTCTTTGCCTTAGGAATCTCTTGAATGGCACCCACGAAGTAGTTACTGGTGGCCCACCCAACCACCGTCAGGCACAAAGTCAAAAGCAGCAGTAATCGGAATTTGTAGGAAAGGTGAAAAGTCGGGTTGAAGCCCATGTTTTTTATTACATGAATAATATGTATCACTCTGCTTCACTGCAGGCAAGAAAGCTTCAAGTTGAACTTTTCCAATCTGATCCCGAACTTGATGACAACTGAAAATACAATGCCTGCTTTTGCTGGTAGTTCTGCTCCAACAATCTAAAAGGCAATCACAAAAGACACATTGTTTCAAATGGAAATTCTATCCTGAAATAATTCACTTCGGCACAAACTGAAAACCCATACCCGATTGGACCTTGACTAACCCTAACGGTAGGTCTCCCACTAAGTGTTTAGAGGTCCGAAAACCAGACGTTTTAGAGGTTCCAAGCATCAATACATCACAGAAGCTCCCTCTAGGTTATTGGCCAGGCTGTCTGTCACCCAAGAAGGGAAGCCATTTCCAGACGTTAGACAGAACAAATAGGCAAGGGAGACTGCAAATGCCCTGAGATGTCAGCTGGGCACAGCCTAAGACACAGCCCTAATGGTTCTCTGCCTCAGTTGCCCCTTCCTGGCACAGCTTTAAGGGAGGATTTTTAAAATGTGAAACCTTGTTACAGCAGCACATTTTGACCCAAAGAGAAAATAAGGGAAAAGTTCTTCTCCCTGTGAGAGCTAGAAAAGCATGGTCCTCAACAACAGGGAATGAGTGCTGTATTAACCAAGAGGCACTGGCACAGGCACACTGCAATGGCGGGCAGGAGGGAGTCTGTCAAGAAACACAAGAGAATCCCTAAACAGAAGGTTAACGAAAGGTCAACTATCTATCTATACGAATAACAGAACTACGGCACAATGTTTAAGATCAGGAGTTTGGATTTAGACAGAAACTATAGCTCTACCACGTAACAGCTACATAACCTCGGGCCAGTCATTTAACTAAGCCTCAGTTTTCTTATCTGTAAAATGGGGATAAAATTAGTATATACCTAGAAAAGTTATTGTGGGGCTTAGATGACCTAATTTATTACTATATAAAGTGTTATCCCACCTTTACAAACAAGCAAACACACTGAAACACCACTTTCTGTACTGTATTTCTGTCAGTTGATCAATTGCCACTCTGATTTCATACTTCAGTAGCATGAGATGGGATAATATGAATTCACTTCTAAGAGGTGGCTATGCTCTTAATTACTGACAAAAATCATGTTAAGACCACCCAGCTGAGGGCCCACTCTGAACCATGGAAAATACACTAAAGTGGTGAGTGCTACTTGACAAGGATTCCTGGGTTGCTGCCAGCAACACCTGCTAGCCACATCCTCTCCATGTGGCCAAAAACACATCTCTCCTCTAATTCTAAACATGTTCTCTGAAGAACACAGAAAATGCTAAAGCCAGGGCACAGATAATCTACAAAGACAAACATATTCCCAATTAAACAAATAAAATAGAGACCAAAATATCTTCTATGCTAAATAATCACATGGAAACACTTATGATTAAATCTTAAATGACAAAAAGAAAAACAGAAAGCAAACCCAATATCTGTGCAATGATTACAACTAAAGATATACAATAAGGAAAGTCTAGAAAGAAATACACTCAAAAGTTAATAATAATATTAGGAGAATGGGATTCACTAGGGATGGCTTTTTCTCTTTTTAGAATTTTTAATAACTATAGTTTTATATTATGTATACATTTTTGTATATTAGTGTCATATTTACATGTATTTTACATATATCATTTTATAATATAGTACTCTTAAAATGAAAACAAAGTGAATTTTTTTTTAATGATGAATAGAGAGGCAGTAAGTAACTGTAAAAAACAACCATTACCTCAGAAACTCTCAGGATAGTTTCACACTTACTAAAGGAGAGAATTCCAAAAATTTAGTCACAGGTTGGTTTGAAGGAAACCTAGAAAATATTTCTGTGTAAACACAATGCCATTAATGAAAAGGGAAGTTAAGTTCTTGGGGAATGTTGGACCCAGAAAGCAATTAAACAGTATGGCCTGTGTTCAGTGTCCTGTGAGGGTATCACAGGAAGTCAATGCCGAAGGCAGTAATAATAACTCATAAAAAAGGCAATTTATGCATGCATTTACTCTGTGCCATGCACTGGGGTAAAATCACTTGTATTAACCTACTTAACTCTCATTTAACCACATGAAGTAAGAATTACTAGCCTCCTCATCAAATAGGTAAGAAAAGGAAAGGAAGGTTTGGAGAGATTAAGTACCCTGCCAAAGCCCACATGACTAGTAAGTGTTAGCATGGGGTCTCAGCCCAGGGGGTCAGCTCCATATCCTTCCAATGGATGTTTCCTCTTTTCTCCCCTTGGTGCCTGGGTAGGACCAACACAAACCCTTGAATATTCAGGTTCCTTTGGGGGCCTTCTACGTCTCTCGCACATTTGCCCCCCTTTTCTTTGGGACTGTCTGATCAAATGCCTTCCTGGAGGTCTGTTCCCTTCCCTCCGGGTGACAGTAAGTCATCAAGTCCTGGGGCCAGTCAGACAACCTCTTGTGGACTTAATTGTAGGAGGCTTAAATACTCTCACTATGTTGGCCAGGCTGGTCTTGAACTCCTGAACTTGTGATCCGCCCGCCTCGGCCTCCCAAACTGCTGGGGTTACAGGCATGATGAGCCACCACACCCAACAGGATTGGTAATTTTTAAAATAAAGATCTTGATCTTAGAAAATTCAGACTGGGAACACTGCTTTTCTATTTTTATTTTTTGAGACAGGGTCTTGCTCTGTTGCCCAGGCTAGAGTACTGTGGCACAATCTCAGCTCACTGCAACCTATACCTCCTGGGTTCAAGCAATTCTAGTGCCTCAGCCTCCCAAGTAGCTGGCATTGCAGGCGTGCACCACCACAACTGGCTAATTTTTGAATTTTTAGGAGAGCCTAGGTTTCACCATGTTGGCCAGGCTGGTCTTGAACTCCTGGCCTCAAGTGATCCCTCCATCTCAGCCTCTCAAAGTTCTGGAATCACAGGTCTGAGCCACTGCACTCAGCCCTGTGAACACTGCTTTTCTATTTTTAGAAGGAGAGTCCCCTAAAAGAGAGAATTGTCGAGTGGAAAGAAGTTATGACCATAAAATTATTGCAGTGTTGAAACCAGAAAAGACCTTGGAGACCACACATCCACCTCCCTCATTCTACAGAGGAGGAAGAGATTTTAAAACCTACCCAAGGGAGGGGGTACATAGGAAATCTTTGTATCTTCTGCTCAGTTTGGTTGTGAGTCTAAAACCACCCTAAAAATACAGCTGAACCTTGAATAACATGGGTTTGAACTGCACGGCTCCACTTATACTCAGATTTTTTTTTAACCAAATGTGGACCAAAAATATAATATTCCCAAGATGCAAAACCTGTGTATACAGAGGGCCACTTTTCTAATACGTGGGTTCCTCAGGGCTGACTACAGAACTTAGGCATACATAGATTTGGATAGATACAGGGTTCCTGGAGCCAATTTCTTCCGTATACTGAGGGACAACTATAATTAAAAAAAAAAAAAAAAAAAAAAAAAACCTACCCAAGAAGGAAACAGCTGTGAATAATCATAAACTAATATTGCTCAACTGCAGCTTATAGGGTTTGTTCAAAGATAAAACATTTATTCTAAAAGCAAGGAACCATTATTAATAATTACTTATTAGGCCTTCATTACTAATCCTGCTTTTGAGACAACAGCTGACCCAATTAAAAACAATTACTTAGCTATCTTTCTAAGTCTAAGTGTTCTCTCCAAAACTGTACAGAGAGCCAGCATAAGGAAGTTCAGCAGTAAGGTTTCCTTGGCTCCTGCGAGTAAACATCTGAAGTGTGAAGGGTCTGTCATCTGTCTGTCCATCTATTTTTCAAGAGAGACTAGCCAAGTGACTGGAGGCCACCCCTGTCAGTGTGTTTCCAGCTATAAAATGATGAAAAATGCTTATCTCACAAAGTTGCTCTAAGAATTTAATAAGATGATGTACCCAAGCACACTGGTATAACTGGTACATTTCCAAGACACAAGTTTTTGTTTTGTTTTTGAGATGGAATCTCCCTCTGTTGGCCTGGTTGGAGAGCAGTGGCATGATCTCAGCTCACTGTAACCTCCATGTCCCAGGCTCAAGTGATTGTCCTGCCTCAGCCTCCCCAGTAGCTGGGATTACAGGCGTACACCACCACACCCAGCTAATTTTTGTATTTTTAGTAGAGATGGGGTTTCACCTTGTTGGCCAGGCTGGTCTCAACCTCCTGATCTCAAATGATCCACCTGCCTCAGCCTTCCAAAGTGCTGGGATTACAGGCATAAGCCACCATGCCCAGCCAGGAACACAGGTATTTATTGGCTCTAATTACCAATGTGATTCATGTTCAACTGTTATCAGAGTATCGGCCAAGTTAATGTTATCTCTGGAATTAATGAGATAATTTGTACTTTCTAACTCTGTAATTTCCATTTGTACTTTCTAACTCTGTAATTTCCATTTTTCTTTTAATGAGTATATAATATTTTTATAATTAGAAAAACATAATGACTTTTTTTTTAAAGTTATTTTTAGGGCAAATAACTCCTGGCTGGTGTTTGGGAAAATGCCGTTATATCGGATTTGTTTTCTTACACAAACATTTAAGTAACTGAGAGACCCTCAATTCTCACCACAGTCTCAGAGTTATGTTCTTTTTCAGTCAAGGCTGTCTTGAAGTGGCAGGCCAGCTTTGACTGAAAACAAATGCAGGCAACATGAAAAAAGTTATTTAGGGCAAGATTTACCACTCTTTTCCTTTCTAGAAGTCTGCCCTGTAGTTAGTTAAAAATGATCATGTTTTCATATTTGCTTTTCCTCTACTCCATTCAACCAGTCTTTTCTGAGTACCTGCTATTTTCAAGCAAAGGGAATAGGATATAAAGAGAATTAAAGCCTAGTCTTTGTGCTCAGAGTTTATTTCTATCTTTTTCTAGATTTCAATCTCTGCAATTTCCTGTCAAATATGCCAACAACTCCAGCCCAAAGTGGGAGAAGAGATTCAACAAGATGGGTAAAATACTGAGAAGTCTTAAAGATAGGTGATAGGTACCTGAGAGTCCATTTTCTTTCTCTCTACTTTTGCGTATGCTTGAAATTTTCCATAATAATTTTTTGAATCTGGCAAGGAAGATGAGCTATAACAAAAAGTAAGGCAGCGTAAGTGCTACATATCATTCTTGGAGAATCTCTAACCACACACATTTTTATTCCACCAAAGTGGGTGGGGAGGACACCGTGTATCACTTTATAAATATTTACTAAGGATCTGCACCAAAGAGAAAGGGTACGTTCATTCAGCAGCTAAGAGCACCAAAACCGGCATTACAATGTCTCTGAACCTATCAGGTAATTTTGCAGACATGTAAAACTGCATGTAAGTGCACTTGATACTGTACCAGGCACATGATCCTGATGCCTTGGGGCTCCCTGGAGCAGCACCAGAAGACAGACTGATTATTTTGCTACTCTTTTTACTCCTGCAGCGTTCCTAGGAGTTTACCTTTTGCATACACATTGTCCCACCTTCCTTAGGACTTGGTATTCATCATCCCAATCACAGCTCCTTTAGGAGGCTTCTGAATGATCACTGGCCAGATCCTAATGGGGCAATGGTTCCCCGGGCAGGGTAAGGAATGGGATAAAAATGATGACAGCCATTTACATGTACAAATCATTTAAACCCAAAGATTAAGCTTCTAATGGCCCAACCTAGAAGCATTTGAGTAATTAAAAAAATAATGATGGTACTGTATTTTAACCCATAGGATAAAATGAATATCCACTATATTGATAAAAATGATCAAACAAATAAATGAATGGAAGAGAAGGGGCAGCTCTTTTCTTACAGTAATTTCCAACTAGCAAGAAAGTGGGAGCTGGGAAAAAAATCACCCTCGGCAACCACCGCAGTAAGAACCGTTGCAGACAAGGTCCACCAATGGATGCTAAACAGGCAAAAATTTGAAGATAAACAGGATAGTCTCAAAGTATCTCACCCAAGATAATTCTTAACCACAAAGGGAAAGACAGTAACTTGGTAGTGGAGAAACCCAGCAGCTCACCATAATATCACTTGTGTGGTATTCGTGCTAATGGCGCATAGCTTCATTAGAAGCATGAGAAAACATCGGACAAGTTCATTCTACAATCTACCTAACTGGTACTCTTCGAAAGAATCAAAATCACGAAAAACGAGGAAAAACTGAGTAACTATTTCAGACTGGAGGAGACTAAGGAGAAAGAAAAACTAAATAAAATGCAGGATCCTTAATAAAATACAGTGGGAACAGAAAACAAAAGGACATTAGTAGGAAAATTGATGAACTTTAAATAAAGTTTGTAGTTTAGTTAATATTATTTATCAATGTACTATGGTTACATAAGGGGTATTATTAAGGGAAGCTAGGTGAACTCTCTGTACCACTTTTACAACTTCTCTATAAGTCTAAAATTAACTAAAAATAAAAGAGTCGGAGACTAGATATAACCCAAGTCAACAAATGACACTAAATTAACTTTATTCTAAAGGAGAATCATTGTTTTTGTATTCCTAGTGCCTCAAACCAACATGACACATACCAGGTGCTCAATTCAGTAACGAATGACAGACTAGGATATATACTAGTTGAAATACATAAGGACACATCACAATTCCAGGCTCTTGCTAAACGGAATGAGACATAAAAAAAGAAAGGGGGGAAATAAAGATTAATAAAATTAAATGACTACAAAATTTCATCTGAGAAGGATTTAAAAAATTTAAAAGGCACACCCTGACACTAGCTCCTTTCACTAATATCAACACTCTTCTACAGGAAGGGACCTCACCCTTAATAAATGGCACTTTGCCTACTACCTTCCGCTCCCTTACTTCTAAAAGTGATACTTCTCCTTGGTTTGGGTAGGAAGTGCTGTACAGCCTGCCCCTGCCTTCATGAAGCCACTCACTGCATGAGCTCTGCCGCCCACCGGAACACAGTGTACCTGCCTCTGGGCAAATGCTGTGGAAATCCACATTTGAAGCCAGGTGGTCCTGCAAAACCCAAACGACCAAAGTTATTTTATGTAGTACATGTTATGCAGCATAATACAGAATTCACCAGAATTTCTGATGGGAGGTTTCAATAGAAGTTCATTGTGTACTTATATGTTACTTTCAGCTATCCCTAAGAAATCAACTGTGGAGTCAGTAGGAGCTTACTTTCTGCAGCCATTAGGGGCACCTCACCCTAAATCTTCTTAAAAAGGTTTAAAAAGCTCTGAGATCATGGGTATAACAGGGCTCTGAAGTCACAAAGAGCTGAGTTCAAATTCTTCTTACCAGATGCATGAATGGCTTTTGACAAGTAACTTAAATGTTTTGAATCTGTTTGGCCATTTACTTAAAAAGCACTTTTCAACATCTGGTTCCAGGAGTGCCTTTATCAAATACATAAGGGAATATGTTAAAACTGCAGATTCCTGGGCCCCACTCCAAAGCCAACAGGTCAGAACAGCAGCCACTGGGGCTCAGAAAAATGAAATTTTAACAAGCTCCACAAATGATTCTTATCTGCATTAAAATTTCAGAACCACTGACATAAGAGAATAGACCTGGAATGCAATATAGATCTTTCAGATATGTTAATTTTCCCTCTGGTGAAGAAAAGCAGTAAGAAGATACGTGAACATGAGATTTTAAAAATGCATTTGAAAGGTTTTTTATTCCATCATTTAGAAATATATTCTAAGAAAACAATCAATGCCAAGCGAGGTGGCTCATGCCTGTAATCCCAGCACTTTGGCGGGCAGATCACCTGAGGTCAGGAGTTCAAGACCGGCCTGGCCAACATGGTGAAACCCCATCTCTACTACAAATACCAAAATTAGCCGGGCATGGCAGTGCGCTACTCGGGAGGCTGAGGCAGGAGAATCACTTGAACCCAGGAAGCAGAGGTTGCAGTGAGCTGAGATTGCACCACTGAACTCCAGCCTGGGTGGCAGAGTGAGACCCTGAAGGAAGGAAGGAAGGAAGGAAGGAAATAATCAGAGAGGTAGACCATGACATTCAAACAAATGTTGCTAAAATAACCAAAAATTGAAGAGTACAAATGTTAACGATAGGGGTCTGATTTAATTAATTACAATACATCCACATAATGGGACATACACTTTTATTAAAATGGTGTTTAAAAAACTTACATGGAAAAGTGTAATAGTTAAGTAGAAAAAGATATAACGTAAGTGTAGGGGAAGAGAAATACCTTTCCTTCCCATCTTAGGTTCACAGGGCTGAGGCCCTTATAACAACAAAAGACAATATAGGCTGGGCGTGATAGCTCACACCTGTAATCCCAGCACTTTAGTTGCCCAAGGCAGGCAGATCACTCAAGGCCAGGAGTTTGAGAGACCAGCCTGGCCAACATGTTGAAACCCCTTCTATACTAAAAGTACAAAAAGTAGTTGGGCATGGCGGCCCACATCTGTAGTCCCAGCTACTTGGAAGGCTGAGGAAGGAGGATCACTTGAACCTGGGAGGCGGAGGCTGCAGTGAGCCGAGATCACACCACTGCACACCAGTGTGGGCATTAGAGACAGACCCTGTCTCAAAAAAAACAAAAAAGATCGTATAACATATAATACCAAATTATGAAATATATGTGTGTGTGCATGCCTTTCATATACAAAATGACAGAGAAACTGGTGGTCATCTCTTAATTATAGAATTAGGGAAAACCTTTTATTTCTTTTGTATCTTCTAATTTTTCTAAAATGGAGTTTTCATCATCAGAAACAATGCTGTTTTCTGACAAAATGACTACATAGTTTTCCTTTAAAATACAGTAGTCCTTGGTTTCACTTTCTGCAGTTTAACCACAATAAGACACAGTAAGATATTTTGAGAAAGAGATGACATTCACATAACTTTTATCACAGCATATTGTAATAGCTGTTCTATTATTAGACATTATTCATCTCTTACTGTGCCTAATTTATAAGTATTACAGATATAGAGAGAGAGGAAAAAAAAACAGCATATATAGGGTTTGGCACCATCCATGGTTTCAGGCATCTACTTTTGGTCTTGCAGCATATCCCCCAAAAGTAAAGGAGACAACCGTATATTAAAATTTAAAGATAGCATCACAGACAGGTATCACAACTTTTAGTTACATAAAGTTTGACGATTCATTCATATAATCTTTAAGAAAACCTATTCCAAATAGGCCCAACAAGCCCCAATCTCAAAGAAAAACCAGAGGCTGTTAGTAATTCTTCAGTGCCAGAGAACCCTGTGGTCTCTGTCTGAAATGCCTATTCCCAGGCTCCAGACCCAGAGATTTTTATTTCAAAGGGCTGAGGTGGGGTCAGGAAATCAATATTTTTGCCTGGGCCTGTCACTCACGCCTGTAATCCCAGCACTTTGGGAGGCCAAAGCAAATGGATCACTTGGGGTCAGGAGTTTCAGACCCCAAGCCTGGTCAACACGGTGAAACCCCTTCTCTACTAAAAATACAAAAATTAGCCAGGAGTGGTGGGCCTGTAGTCCCAGCTACTCAGGAGGCTGAGGTAGGAGAATTGCTTGAACCTGGAAGGCATAGGTTGCAGTGAATCAAGATTGTACCACTGCACTACAGCCTGGGCGACAGAGCTAGACTCTGTTTCAAAAAAAAAAAAAAAATACGTATTTTTAATAGGAGCCTAGGTAACTCTGAGATATGCAGCCAGGTTTGAGAGACCACTGCTGTTCATTGATGGCTTAAAACAAATAGAAAACCACCACTGACTTGTTTTGGATGTTTCCACTGAATAAAAGATCTTCAAAGAGATGGTTAGTTCACAAATCATGTGCATGCATCTCTGGAAAAGGCACGCATTACTGCTAGCTCAGCTTAAAGTAGACACTAAATACTTATTATATTAAGAGGTATATAAACTATAACCACCGAGCTGATTTTATTGCCCTCTCTATCCATTTCCCCTTAGATTACGTAGTCAAACAGTTCAATTCAGATCAGTACTTCTTCACAACAGATGTTTTTAATCTAATCAAAGATCTAGGTACTCGGAAGTTTTTGCAATTTCATGGGGTTTACACTTTCCATAAAGAACAAAACTGCTCTAGAAGACAAAACAAAAACTTCCGAACTATATCCAATCAATTCCGAACTATATCCAATCCATTATCTCCTCTCCCAAGAGAGACCTTCCAGCACTCCCCGACTGAGTCTCGGGAATAGCCCTCCGCACCCTCTTCTGAATTCAATTTCTCAATCCGGACCCTGAATCCTATTTATACTGATCCTATTTATACTCCTTGATTTTCCTGCATCTTCAAGGTGTTCTTTTCCTTTCTTTAAAAATTAATTAAAAAAAAAAAACCACATAACTCTCCTCCACACTCAAATTACCATCTTCTTATTCCTCCTTTTCATCACCAAACGGCTGGGGAGGTCTACCAGTGCCCTCACCACCTCCACGTCCCCATCCCTCACCCACTACGGAACACTTTGCAACAGGGTGCACGCCCACCCTCTGTTGATAACTGCTCTGCTAAGGCTAACAACCCATAGGCCTCTTCTGGGTCCAGAGCCCTCTGGACTTCCCTTTCTCAAATAAAGAGTTAACAGCCCTTATCTAAGGGAAGACAGAACATAAGGGATGCAGATCAACAGACACTGGACGGCAGTCTCCGAAGACCTTTATAACCCAGGTGACCAGCCCCTACGGAGAAAGGTCAAAGGTCGCCGACCCCTCGCAGGCCCGGTGCTGGGGTCAGCTGATCAGTTTCCCCGTAGAAACGCTGGAGAAAGAGGGTTTCCGGGAAGAAAGGGCTTTTTCAGTTCGATGCACCTGGCGGAGAGGTGCTGGGGACGACCCCGGAATCGTACTCCGGGGCGTGTAGGTGAGCCCTGGATCTTTTCCTACCTGGCAGCACCTCGCCTGGCTCCCCCAGCCCACAGCAGAGGCGGCGCCGCGGCGGGACGCCAGCACCTGAGCCGGCGCCTCCAGCCTGGCTCGGCCTCCGCAGGCCCCCGGCCCGGCCACCGCTTCGCCTGAGGCAGGGCTGCCCCACGGAGGCCGCCGCGCCATCTCCAGGGCCGCCCCGCCCCAGCCCCGGGACCGACCCCGGCCGCCGCCCGGCTGCCCTCGCCCGGCGCCCGTGTCCAGGGAACTGCACATCCCGGGAGCCAGGGTCGCGTGTACTCACCCCAGAGGCGGCCGCGGCGGGGAGCTCTGCCCGGGGAAGGGGGAGGCCGCGGAAAGCCGCTCGGGGACCGCCTCCGCTGCCCGGGAGGAGGCTCCTGAGTGCGAGCTCCGCCTCCCGCGCGGCCAGGGCCCGAGGGGCGGGTCCGCCGGGCTCCGCACGCGCCTGGTGCTCCAGCCCAGCCAAATCGACCCAACCCGGCGCTAGAAGGGGCACCGGGAGGGAAACGGAGGGTTGACGCCTCGACCTCTCGGTGGCTTTAACACCCTGTGCCAATAGTGTACTAGGTGCTGGGGTTTCCTAAATTCCATCCCCTTAAATACTCACAGAGCAGTAGGAAAGAGATCGGGACCCTTCCATTTTACAGAGCAGGAAACTGGGGCTTTAGAGGCTAATAAACTTTATGCTTTACATTACCTTTACATTACATTAATGTTTTACCTTACCCTGCAAGATTTCAGCCCTCTCAACTGCAATAATAATAGTAGTAGTAGCAAAAATAATATTTTTACCATGTTGCAGGACTATTGAGAATATTAAAGAAATAAAATTTTTTAAATCCTTATTTCTTCAAAGATATTATTACAGAAACCCAAGACAGAATTACATTTACACTAAAGATTTGCGTGAAAAATTATGGTAGGCTCTCTTTAGGCAGTCGGGATAGCTAGATTCTCCAGGACAGCCTCCCATTGCACTCACGGGAAAGTAGTACGTTTTCCAAGAACCACCCATCCACTCCACCCCAAAAGGAACAAGCCATAGCTAGAACCAGTGCTGGGCTCATCAAGCTTCATAGCAAGAATTCTGAGGCTATACTAAGGCTACGTGGACCCAATGTAGCCCTTGGAAGCGGGAAAGGAGGGCCACCTAGTGGCAATTAAGTACAAGTCAGTGAAATAGGTCCACGCTGCTCCTGAACAAGGTTCAGTGTGAACTTACTTTTTTGTTTGTGTCCCCTTTATAACATGCTGTAAGGGTGTATAACCATATATAGTGAAAAATGACATTACTGGATTTAATTCAGTGACATTATACAAGCAGTTACTTATACCCACATAGATAATCCCCAGGTCTTGAGTATGAGATCCCTAGAAGCATAATGAACCTGTCGCAAGAGTCACTCAGCTTTTCTATATTTGGTAGCTGGTAGGTTATTAATTGGAAAAGTTAGGTGATTGACTTCAGTAAGTGTAGGAAAGCAAGTAGGACGTGATATCTACAAAATCAAAGATAGCTTTCCACTCTGCTTTGAGTTTTAGGGTGGCTTTCATTGGAACACAGAGAGGCATTGACATTAATAAAATTGTTTCCTAAAGTGTTTTGTTTTCTTTTTGTTTGCATCAGCCCAGAAACCCAACAGTTGTTCTGATTTTTCTTGCTAGAGCATGAGCCTTAGCTAAAGCCATCTGTAAATTATGATCCCATTGATCTTCCAGCAGGAAGTAGGGAAAATAGAAAAAAGAATAAGATATTCGTGATAGCAGAGAAATCTTGGTCCATGATCTTGAGAAGGCTGTCCATGTCTGGGATGCCATCTGCTTCTGGGGAGAAACTTCCCTGGTTAGCTTTACCTTAAGGTCTCCAATTGGTGCATAGTTTCAAGAGTTTGAAGGGGCCCTCTTGAGTTGCAAGGTATGGACCCAGGATTAGAGGCCCTGAAGTCTTACTATGGGTGGTGAGAGAAGAACCTGATATAATCTCTTCTAATGGAGTTCAAGAGCATTTTTTCTCAGATGGGATGTTATTTCCAGAAGACTCAATCTCTGAGCTCTAGATTGTGAAAGTTGATTGTACTCAGTCAGTGAATCACAAAAGACTTTTTTCACCAAAGTAGTGAAAATATACTACTTCAGTATACTAAGTATATTTCACTACTTTTTCACTATACTAAGTATTTCAATATACTAAGGATATTTCAATATACAAATAAGTATATTTCACTACTTTTTCACTATACTAAGTATTTTTCACTACCAAAGTAGTGAAAATATACTACTTCAGTATAATGGATTGAAGCTTTGCAGTATTTAGTTATAGCAAAGCTTATAAGAACAAGAGATACATGAGATTCTATTATTAAGGACATAGGACTTCCTAGAAATAGTTTTTTATCTACTCTATGATGAGTAATAAAGTACAGAGTTTTTTTTTTTTTTTTTT